>NW_017306504.1:838680-881771 GCF_000935625.1 Nanorana parkeri | reverse complement strand
GGGCGCCGTGTAATGACGCGACACCCTGCCTTCTGATTGGCTGGGAGGCCGGCTCCATGCTCCCTCGTCATGAGATGACGAGGGAGCATGAAGTCAGCTTCCCAGCCAATAAGAATGCCCTGCGCTGCGTGATTATACGGCGCCCGGCTTCCTGATTGGCCGGGAAGTCGGCTCCATGCTATCTCATCACAAGTGACGAGAGAGAGCATGGAGCCGTTTCCCGGTCAATCAGGAAACCAGGCAGCGTGTAATGACGCACTGCCCGGCTTCCTGATACAGGAAGTATCGAGCTAGGCATTGCAGCATTTGGGCGAGTACGAGTACACGCCCAAATACTCAGTATCGGCACCGATATCAATGCTAGTATCGGTGAATGCCTAGTACGGCAAACCCAAATCTCATCCCTAATTCTTGCACAGCAACTTTCTATCTGGCAAGGAGAACAGTGAGCAGCACACGAGCAACATCACTAAATCTTACTCTAAATCTCAGACTACCAGTCAGAGGTAGCAGTGCCTTAGATCTCATACTGCAGATATACAGCTATGTAGCATGTATAGAAAATTAGTTGCTAGGTACAGTCACAAGGCAAGCAGTGGACTGCTATATTTAAGGAGAAATTACAGAAAAAAGGTAAATCTTTAAGAGTACTGCTTAAGTGCAATTAACATTTCTATATGTCCCCTATATGATAGCAAATCTTCTTTAAGTTTAGGTCCACATTAAATGCAGACTACTAACATGGCAAGTATTTTGTGCTAAATTGTATTAAATTGTACTTTATTTATGCTGCAAGTGTTTTCAAGCCATTCGCCCAGTAATAAATCATTGTTTTCACAGAACATCCTCAATTTCATCTTCTGTCTTCAAATAATATATTATATTTTGTTTATTTAATTATTTATTTTCTAACATTTACTATTCTACTTTATATTATTCACTGCTTCACATGCTTGCCTTCAAGAACTCCCAAGGGTAACTTCTGCTTCCTGGAAAGCTCTTGTTTGCTCCAGTTTCTGAGGATTACAGCAAACATAAAACTTATATTTCCAGAAACTTTTAGAAACAGAATTTAACTCACCATACGCCTCATTGCTGTTACCCTCTGAAACTCCACATGCTTGCTTCTCCCCTTTTTTAAAATATAAATTGGCTTAATTGACTGATTGCAGTAGGGAGGTTGACTTTGTATAATTTATGTGGATTTGATAGGATGTAAATATCTATGAATTCAGTGGAGGATTTACATTTAGACCAATTTTTAAAATAAATCTATAATTGAAATGACATTCTAGCATGAAATTATTTGATGTATTTTGTTTTAGAACCTGGAAAATCTTTCAAACAAAATCCTTAAAACAAATTTCCTAATTGCTACTAGTGTCATCAGCAATAACACAGAGTAGATATTTTTTGTAAAGATTTAGGTTTTTATAAACAATAAATAATGTATCCAACATTAAAAAGCAATCTTA
Source organism: Nanorana parkeri (assembly GCF_000935625.1). NCBI lineage: Eukaryota > Metazoa > Chordata > Amphibia > Anura > Dicroglossidae > Nanorana > Nanorana parkeri. The sequence goes on along the minus strand of NW_017306504.1, from coordinate 880,296 downwards.
AGAGAGAGATTTAGGCATAAATGAAATATGCATAAATTTAGGCATGTTACAAGCTTTAGCACACTGCAGTACCAAGTAGTATTCATTGTGACATTGTGGCATCCCAACGCACTGGCAAATGTACTCCAACATACATATGTACATTGTGGCGTGCTGCATTGGAAAATTTGCTGTATGTTCTTTTTTGATGATTCTAGTGCTTTGTCAGCTCATTTAAAATGAATGTCATGCGCACAGCAAATGCAGCATTAATGCAGCATTGCTTAACCCTTTTGCTGCAAATCTCTCAAGATTGCTTTTAACCTCAGCTGCCCACACCATGTTTGCAATTTTTCACCTTTCTTTTTTTTATTGTCAACTGCAGCTTTTAGCGTTTGTAAAAGACCCCCCCAAACCATACATTTTATGAAAGCACAGGCCGGTAGAATAAAAAGACGGTGCTTATAATTTTGCAAATGTTTTTCAAATCAATATTAAACCGATAAAAATATACAATTCATATGATAAAAGCACACTAAAATCAGTATCAGTGCACAAAAAAATACCTTTCTGACTAAATCTAAAATATAACACTGTATTGCGTTAATAAATAACAAATAGTTCAAAAAAATTAAATTGCGCCTTTTTGGAAAACAGTAAAACAATTAAGGAAAGCAAAACTGTTTAATAAGCAACTTATGTTAAAAATCTTTTGTGCACTGTGTTAATGTGTGTGTTGTGATAAAATTATACAGGCGTACATTTAATTGCAACACAGTGTATCATAGTGTATCATAACGCACGGCAATTCATCACAACGCTTTGCTGTGCGCTGCCACAGTTAAATTAATGTTATTTTGAAAAAGAAAAAATAAGCACTCTAATGTGTTCTAACAACACACCACAGCACATGTGAATGGCATACACCACAATATGGTGCACACTGTTGCATGCATATAATATGTGTGTGTTGGGGGGGTTGTGTTTTATTTTCTTTTTATTTTCTTTACTGTTGGGGGGCCTCAGGGAAATATCAGGGGTCTAAAAAGACCCCTGTTATTTCCCTTTTAAAATAGAAAAATACATTTGGGACACAATCTCTTCTTCTGCAGCCTCTGTTCTGAATGAAAGGAAATCACTCAATACAGAGGCTTCCCATTCATTCACAAACTGGAGATAGTAAACATTTACTATCAACCAATTATGAATAGTACACATAGTAGAAGGCCACCCAGAAATGTTGTTAATAGGTGTCAGCTAATGTTTTACAGGAGACCATTGGGTGGACCATTCTGATATAACTTTATAGTCACTAAAACGATCATGAGCTTATAGCGGATGGGTGAAAGCCACCAAAGTAAGGCTTACTGACGTGGCCACCTGCAAGCGTTTTTTTGAAAAGTCCTTCCGCAGAATGAAGAATCTGACAGATGGCGGCAAAATATAAACTTTTGGGTGAAGCTAGGGTGACATCACCGCTAGCTCCACTCACTTGTTTACATTTGGCAAGCACCTGCCAAAGTCTTCCAGCAGGTCGCGGGCAAATGAAACCAACTGATGTCATGGCTGGCTCCGCCCAGTTGTTGTTGTTTAATGACAGATCAGCATCCCCAGGTCATTTGGGGACGTTGATCTATCATTACAGTACAACAACTGGTCGGAGCCAGCCGTGAAAGCACGGCTGGCTCCGCCCAGCTGTTGTCTTTTGCGGGGAGAAAAGTCGGCTTTGGCCGACCTTTCTCCCCGCTTCGGCTGTCACTACGGCTCAGTCAAGTCGAAGCATATGCGTTCAGCTTGGCTGAGCCGCTCAGCTGCTGTACGGGCTATTGTGAATTGTGACTGAACTGAAATCGGCGCCTGAAGCAAAGCGAAGGATCAGCCGAAGCTACGGCTAGATCCTTCGGCAGCTAAGTGAATAACCCTCGCAACATCTCCTAATACTAGTTTCTAGCTTTTAGAGATAGCAATGTCTTATAACTGTATAATTGCAGCGTGCGATCTGAGTATGTAGACACAGAATTGCTTAGGCACACTCACATACCAGGAAGTGCACTGTCATTCAACAGGAGGAGTCCTGTTGAATATGATAAAGGTTTCGGGGTGTATCTAAACATAGAAAATATTCATTTCTGAGTTCAGGTCCACTCTAAAAGGCTTCCCTGCAAAAAGGCTACCCTGTAAAAGGGTTAATAAATAACCTCCTGCCGCCTACAGGGCTAGTGTTTGCAGTTTCAAGCCAGGCTGCTCTGGATTCTGCATTGGGCATACTTCTGGGTGACTCAGATGCCTGATTCCCTGCTTCATCCTGTGGTTTTTCAGTGCCAGCAAGACTAAAGATAAGATAAAATACTACTGAAGGATGCTGTGAAACTTCAATTGCTCATCTGGATGGGGTCAGTTATATTTTGATTTGTTGTAGGGGAATATACCTGCTTGTACAGCATATTATTATATTATTATTATTATTATTATTATTTAGATTACAAGGTATATTACGCATATTACCTGAGTGACCTGGTAAGTAATTATATTAATTTCTAGACTCCATTGACTGAAAAATATGCAAGCTTGCCTTCAAATAGTTTCTGCAGATGTTGACTTTAATGTACTTCTGAACATTTATGATAATGCACAGGATTTGACGTACAAATGGAGCTACATGTACAAAAGCAATTCATTATTTCCAATTATAGGACAATAAATGACAGCCTCTGACGACATGTATTGAAGTAGGAAGTGGGAAGATATAGATATTCCGGGTATGCATGTGCTGCTAAAATGAGGACAATTGTCATAATTTTTCACTGATAGCCCCTATTATTTTCCTCTGTTATACTCTTCTATACAATCACTGTGTTTGTTTCTTCAGTTATTTGGTTCTGCAATCAGATGCTTTAACATGACAGATTATGGCAAATGGAAACTTTTCAGCTATAGCATAATCTTGGCAAAATATGTAACATCTCCATCTGAATTTATCGTGAAAAGGCAAAACTGTTTCTTAAAAAAGGCATATTGTATGCATTTTACAGCCCCTACAGAAATATTTATTTTCGAGATCATCAAACTTTAAAAAACCCTCCATTTTGTCTGATCCAAACCAAAAATCAACCAAAGGAAAAAGTTATATTAGGCATTGCCTAAATTCTGTTTTTCATACTTGTTCGGTATTGTAGCAAGAGTAACATTGCATTTGTTAAAATCTGTTTTTAAAAGAAAACTGCAAGAAGTAATGTATTTGTTGGTTCCGACCTCCAGTCTCTCTCGGGCCTCACTGGAGCCTCAGCCAGACACAATGGAACATGAGCAAAAGGTTGGGACAAGAGGCTTCTGAATAAGAAGCAGTGTGTGAAGCGTGCTGAATCAGGTTTCATAGGATTAGAGGAAACCTTTACAAAGAGCAATACAGGGCTGCCATTGCTGAGCTCCCTCTGAAAATGCCAGTTGTCTGGCTATCTCTGACGTTATTAATTTTGACACTGATGGATCAAAAGTGCAGAGTGACATCAGCACCACTGATCTGCATTCTTTATTGAATACTGAATTACCTAAGCCCTTAGGTCAGCATGACCAACAAGCAACTAGCATTGCCAGAAAATAGATGAGCCAAGACAATCCCCATATTTTTCTTCACCAGGGCTGTTTTTTAAGCATTATGCTGCTTTAGTGAATGATGACCTTTTTCTAAAAACTCCACCCCTTGTGTAATGTGATGGTATGTTGTCTGCTTAAATGCTGAACTACATTTGAACTATACTATATTGTGTACTCTAACTTTGCTCCCATAGGCACAGGACCAGAAGTGGCTATATGTTAAACTAAAACTATACTCATCTCCCATCCAACAATGTGGTGTCTGCAAACTCCCTTGCCAGTGCCCATATCTTCATCCGGGTTTATTCTGGGTTTGAGATCTTCAGCAATCTTGATTGGCTATGGTATGTGGGGCAAGGGGTTCATTCATCCCAACATACAGTGCACATTGTACAAGGTGAAAAGGCAGATGAGAGTCCTTTATTGCAACAGAGATAATACGTCTCTTTTTAAATATCAAGCCCTCCTGGTCACCTTTTTTTTTTAAGGGCTTGTTCACACCAAGTCCAGATCAGATCTGCAAATGTGGTGCAGTGTGTTTTTGATGAATTTTTGATGCATTTTAGACAAGTTCTGGTACGTTCTGGTGCACTTTTTTTAGCTTAAAATTAGCTTTCAGGTGTAGCCCAGTGGGTTCCAGTGCATCTGCATGTGATTTTGGTGTGTTTAAATGCATTTTTGTGCATTCCAGACCATTTTTTTCTCTGCACCAGGCTAGACTGCACTGGTCTGAACAGAGCCCAGAAATACCATAGTAATACATTGTGATGCATTTCAGGTGCTGACAAAAAATCTTCTGGTCTGGACATGGTGTGAACAAGCCCTGAGAGCCTGTTCACACCATCCCCAGTGCTTTCCAGCACAGTTAGCTTGTACTATTTTTTGCAATCGCACTGAACCACAACACAGGCATTGCTGTGCCACACGTTCTGGTGCGGGTGATCGCACTGCCCTACCCCTACCCCAGAATGCAGGGAGCCTTACAGCACGTGATCCAGTGCATTCCAGCAGCCAAGCTGCTGGAACACACTGGAGATGGTGTGAACGGGTTATGCATGTTACTTAAAGTGATATTAAAGCCTCCTTTTTAAAAAATATTTCCTACAAGGAGACCCACCTTTGCTGGAGGCTGTTGCTGTTTTTTTTTAAAGTTTTGAATTCCTCGATTTCTAGTGGGTCCTCACAGCAATCTTCCTCCCGCCCCCTTTAGGGTGCCACCATCATTCTAATGGAGGCACCCATGTGCTTTTGCCCGCAGTGGCTGTGTGCACCCATAGACACACACAGCCCTGTGGCAGGCCATGCCCCTTCTCTCTTTGATCGATGGCAAAAGGAACCTCCACCCGCAACCCGGAAGTTTGGGGAACGGAGGATTGCTCCGGGACCGGTGGCGGGGACGAGCATAGCTGACAGGTAAGTGTGGGGGTGGGGGGGACTGGGGGAGAAAAAAGGTGATGGGCCATTTTTACCCTAATGCAGAGAATGCATTAAGGTAAAAAAAACACCCTGACCTTAATACTACTTTAAAGTTCCACTTTTACTACACACCTGGCTAATCCAGGTGTCTCTGGTGTTTACATTCTTTAGTACAAAATCCTCTCCAGCATTTGATGCATCTGGGCAGTAAGTCAACATAGGTAAAAATCAATGCTACCTGTACAGCCCCATTCAAGCCTAGGAGTAGTTATTACACAGGTGAGGCCAGCGTTGAACAAGATTTGTGTCCTAAGAATATAAATATTCAAGGAGGTTACCACTGCAATGTAAAGGTAAGATTCTAGTTTAAATTAGGCTGTTGGGTCTGGGCTTTTTTTTCATCTGATTGTGTACTTTTGTTTCTTGCATAGCATCAGCAGTTTACTGATTGTTTCTGCTTTGATTTTTTCTTAAACACTAGCCTTAGCAGTCATCTAAGATATAACACCATCTGTCTGGTGTAATATCTTCTTAATTACAGGTAGGTACTGTGCAAATCTGTTTACACAACATTAGAAAGGGTCTTTAAACAAGGTTCCTGTGCTCATTTTCCTTTAGTGATCTCAGGGATTTAAGCTGAAATAGTTTGCACTTTCAGCAGCCTTGCTCTAGATTCTGCAGGCCCATTAATGTTCCTTGTTCCCGTGGTGGGATTCTACACCAGAATAATGTTTAAAGCTACACAATTGCTAGATACCCTTCACCATCCAGCATTTGTGAGAACCAGGCCTTATCAGCAGCCATTCCCAGATCATCATAATATCAGATCTCTGTGGGTGATGATGATCCAATTGCATGTGAAAATTACCTAATTATATTTAATACTAGTGTGTGATCTTGTTTGCTCCCCCTAGATTCCCCTATAAAAGTTGTAGCAGTTAATATTTAGAAACCTTTACACCAATGGATATTAACAGACAGGGAAACACATTCAAATTCATGTAAAGGCCAGTATTTTTTTTTTTTTTTGCTTAGAATAAATGGATTCAAGGTACAAATGAACTTATAGTTGCCATTTTTTTGAAAACCCTCTGTCCCTGCTATTAAATTATGTATTGACAGCACAAGGCAGTTACAGTGATAGGCCTCAGATAATGTCACTAGTGTAAGATGATTCCCGCTAGTAGGTTCTTTGATGCCAAAGTAGATTAAACATTTGCTGACAAACTTGTCCCATGATTCTCCTTACAGTTCAGATGCAATTTAGTCACAGAATATTAATCAGAATTCTTTAATGTTATTATATATTTACTGCATAAATACAAAACATTGATTCATTTACAGTTTTACTTCACCTACTGATTATTTTGAAAGTGAAAGCCATTACTATAAACATAAAGATCTATATGTAAAGCCATACGTAATATACTGTGTGAGTGTGTTTATATGTATATATAAGGCACAATGCTCATCTTATGTCCTTTTTCTCATAACTGAGGCATACTATAAAGAAGAGCTAAAGCCTCTAACACATCTAAGAATCTCTGAAAGAAGTTTAACCACCATGATTATATTTAAAATGTTTTTATCTATCTAATATCCATCCTGAATCCCTGTGCTTACCTGTTAAGGTGTGCTGATGTTCCCTGGCACTTCTGCTTTCATCTTTCATGATTCCTGGTGCCAGCAGTTGAGGCATGTACTCTGAGATTGAGAGAGATGATGACTGATCCTGAATGCTGTGGTAACATATCAGGGCCGGACTGGGCCAAAAAATAGGCCCGGGCATTTTAGACTGAGCAGTCCCATCACATGACCCCTGACAAGCCCCGCCCCAATATGGGGGTGGAGCCAACATAGGAGCCTAGATAGGAGCCTAATCGAGAAGTATGTTGACTCTTGCTGTAAACAAAAATACCTGCCCATGAATGCAATGCATAAAAAAATGCACATGAGGGCAATGCACTGTGTGTAAAAAACAACAACAAAAAACACAAGTGTCAATTTCATGCCATTTAACATGTGTCCACGTGTGCTTAGTGCAATGGAAGTAGGTGTAAACTCAGTCTGAACTACTGCTGGAAAGTATATAGAGTACTGGCACTATTTTTCCTTGTTTTTTTTTCTTCATGTTTGTAGAAAATAAAACATTTTCAGCGACAGATATAGATACTGCCTCTAGGGCGGTTCACACCACAAACAGTGCGTTCCAGAGTGGTCAGCCAGCTCCCTGCGTTCAGGGGTGGGAGGGGGAGTGGCGGTGCGTTAAAGTCAATGGCACTGCAGCCACACACCCCGCCCGCAGTGTGGTCGCCCACACCCAACCGCATAGCACAGTAGTGCCTGCGTTTCAGTCCAGTGCAATCTGCAAAAAATGCTATTTTTGCAGATCGCACTGGACTGAACACAGGCACTTATGTTCCACGCGCTTGGGTGTGGCGATCGCACTGCGGGGCGGGGTTTGTCACTCTGGACTCGGGGCATAGTGTCACTCTGGACTCGGGGCATAGTGTCACTCTGGACACGGGGCTTAGTGTCACTCTGGACTCGGGGCTTAGTGTCACTCTGGACTCGGGGCTTAGTGTCACTCTGGACTCGGGGCTTAGTGTCCCTCTGGACTCGGGGCTTAGTGTCACTCTGATCTCGGGGCTTAGTAACACTCTGGACTCGGGGCTTATTAACACTCTGGACTCGGGGCTTAGTAACACTCTGGACTAGGGGTTTAGTGTCACTCTGGACTCGGGACATAGTGTCACTCTGGACTCGGGGCATAGTAACACTCTGGACTCGGGGCTTAGTAACACTCTGGACTAGGGGTTTAGTGTCACTCTGGACTCGGGACATAGTGTCACTCTGGACTCGGGGCATAGTAACACTCTGGACTCGGGGCTTAGTAACACTCTGGACTAGGGGTTTAGTGTCACTCTGGACTCGGGACATAGTGTCACTCTGGACTCGGGGCATAGTAACACTCTGGACTCGGGGCTTAGTAACACTCTGGACTAGGGGTTTAGTGTCACTCTGGACTCGGGACATAGTGTCACTCTGGACTCGGGGCATAGTAACACTCTGGACTCGGGGCTTAGTAACACTCTGGACTAGGGGTTTAGTGTCACTCTGGACTCGGGACATAGTGTCACTCTGGACTCGGGGCATAGTAACACTCTGGACTCGGGGCTTAGTAACACTCTGGACTAGGGGTTTAGTGTCACTCTGGACTCGGGGTATAGTGTCACTCTGGACTCAGGGCTTAGCAACACTCTGGACTTGGGGCTTAGTAACGTATTGAACTCGGGGCTTAGTAATGTACTGGACTCGGGGCTTAGCAACACTCTGGACTTTGGCCTTAGTAACACTCTGGACTCGGGCCTTAGTAACACTCTGGACTCTGGCCTTAGTAACACTCTGGACTCTCTGCTTAGTAACGCTCTGGTCTCAGGACCCACCTGAGAGTGACCCTGCAGAGCACACCATAGATCCTGCACAGCCCATCTGAGACTCTCGATGGTGGGCTCCGCCGGGTCTCAGGTGGGCTGGTCGTGGGATCCCTTTCCCTGCACATCCTCTAAGCTACTCTTACCTGCCAGTGCTGGGGCCCAGCCTCCGCCCCCACCGGACCAGCGCTGTTGGGGCCCTGGCCTCCTCCAACCGCCGGACTAGCACTGCTGAGGCCCGGCCGCCTCCACCTCCTCCCTTGTCACCCCTAACATGCCGCCCCTTCTATGGCTAGCAAGCAGTAGATATATGCAAAACGAATAAAACATTTTTTTAAAAAGGGTTAAACTTACCTGTGTCTCTGCTGCGCGCTCCCGTCTAAACATCTGAACATTTCTGGGGCGGCCACAAAGGATCTTGGGACGTGTGCATGCGCAGTTCAGAAGATATTCGGCTGGGAGACGAGGAGCAGCATGCACCCGCACAGTCTCTGTGGGACATGAGAGAAGAGGAGGACAGTGGAGTCAACGCTAGATCGGAGACCCGCACCAGCGCTGGAGGTACAGCTACGGCCCCATTCACACTGAGCGATTTATGGAGCGATTTTTGCAGTGATATCGCTCATATTTCCGCGCGATATCGCTCTATGTAGCTTCACCAATACATTTCAATGTAGCTGTTCACATCTCGTCGCTCAATATCGCTCAATATCGCTCAATATCAACATCTCGTCGCTGGTAGCTTGTCGCTCCTACATGACCCTTTTTAGAGCGATTTTGAGCGATATTGCTCCTGATTGCATACAGCCCAATAGGAAGAAGTCTCGCGACATGTCGCTCAATGTCGCTCAATGTCGCTCGTCACTCAATGTCGCTCAAAGTCGCGCGATTTCCATGTCGCTCAGTGTGAATGGGGTCTTAGAAATTCACTAAAGAAGAAGATGATCGGATTAAGGCAGAGGCGTAACTAGGACCTTCAGGGCTCCGGTGTAAGAAACTATGAAGGACCCCCCACCGCCATGGCACTGTGTTGTTAACAGGACGGCTGCCGAGGTCCCCAGCAAGCATGGGACCTCAGGCAGCCGCTTCAGTTTAAAAATGTAGTGCCGGTGTTCTGTCGAGAACGCTGACCCAGCATCTGCGCTTGTGCACAGACGGGATTACTGAGGAAACCGGCATTTATTTACAAAGTATTCGTTTGTAATGGTTAATTGTGACCGTTAATAATATGCCGTCCATGGCAGTAATTGATGGATAGAATATTATTAACGGTCACAATTAACAATTTAAACGAAAATACTTTGTAAATAAATCACGGTTCCCTCAATAATACCGGTCTGTGCGCAAGCGCAGATGCTGAGGTTGGCAAATTCGACTACGTCGGCGTTCTCGACAGAACACCGGTATCTGCATTTAGTATCGGGGCATTTTAACGAGTGTGAGCACTCGTGAAAATGCCCAGTATTGGCAGTGGTGCATCCCTACTTAATAATATAATGTATTGCTGGGACTTGTAGTCCCGCATAGTTGGTGCTATTCTACATTGCTGTATAATCATTTTACATCAATGCAGAATACCACCAGCTATGCGGGACTACAAGTCCCAGCAATACATTATAATAACAAACCAGCACTGCAGAATACCACCAGCATACCCCAAGTGCAGGTCCGTACGGGTGCAAGTGTCCCGGCTCGGACGCAGACAGGATCCATCCTGTCAGCGTACGAGTACGGACATCCTCACTGATGTGAATGGCGGGTGAGAGTAGGGCGGCGAACGGCCGCGTATTCCCATAGAGAAGGACAGGGGCTACGTACTAATCACACGTAGCACCTGTCCTTCCCGGGAGCTGCTCGGTACGGCCGTGCACGCAGCACGGAGCTGTACGTGCCGGCCTTTTCTCGTGTGAATGAGGCCTAAGAGACATCATTTAAGGCAGGATTGGGAAGGAGGAAAAAAGTTTGACTTTACTGTCACTTTAAGATATGTAAGGCTAAAAGATACCTGCTACCAAAAGGGAGCTGGTCCCACGTCCCCCAGTTTTACAGGAGTCACTTGCAGATCCCAGACTAGTCCAGACTTTGAATGCAAATCACCTAAATGCTTTTCATCTTGATAAACTGTATATTTGCATTGCATGTATTTCATTGCATTGCCTGTATTTCATGGCATTCATTATAGCTAGACATAAGTATCTTAAATGAACTTACTGGCACAGCAATGGTTAACCTCCTCCCCCTTGTCAGCTCACACTCCGTTTTCTGTGAACAAAGATCACAGAAGTGTCCTGCACAGTCTCCCCTGGCTCAGGCTGATCTTGGCTGGTGATGGGGGCGGGGCAGCAGCGGGGTTCAGCCTGGCCGCTCTGTGCTCTTTCATCACTCGAGCTGTCAGAGCTGGCCATCGGACATAGCGGGCTGAGCCGAGCCGGCCCGAACACAGTCAGGGTGATTGTGTTTGTCCCAGTCCGGCCCACCGGGCAAGTGCCCGGTATGCCCTATGGCCAGTCCGGCCCTGTAACATATGATGACATGTACTGCTATACTCTAACCGCAGGGATGACATCAGGGCCGGGTTTACTCTCCCTGCCGCCCCAAGGCCAGGTTCCGCAATGCAGCCAACCCTGCTGCCCCGTCAATGGAGAATGGCAACCAAATGGCAGGGCAGCGGGGTTAGTTTCAATTTTTTTTACTGTTTCTTTATTTTTTAACTTTTCTAACTTTTTATTTCATTATTTCTTCTTATTTTTTTATTTTTTATAATAATTTTCTTATTTTTGAATAATTTGTTTCTTATTATTTTTTACTTTTTAATCACCTTTTTATTTAATTATTTCATATTATTTTTATTTATTAAAACATTTTTTTAATATATAAATGTATTTATTTTTGCCACCTAACTTTATTGCTATCACACAGGAGAAAACAATCCCCTGTGTGATAGCAATTGGAGGTGACAGGTTCTCTTTATTGACCCTGTCACCTCCAATGCATGAGTTCTAGCACAGCACTGTGCTGGATCTCCTGTGACAGGTGAGAGAGGAAGAGCACAGCTCTCACCTCTCACTGTGTACACGGAGTGTCAGGGTTAGTTTTAACCCTGCCGCTCTGCTCACTGCAGTGAGGAGAAACTCGGCGGCGGAGCCCGTAAGACGGAACCAGAGGAGAGAGGTAAGTGCAGGGGGGAGGGGAGGGAGGCTGCAGACTTTTTACATGTGATCTCGGCGACATCGCCAAGATCACATTTAAGCGACCAATGGGTTCTTCACTCTACATTTAGTCCTGCTTGTGCAAAGCAGGACAAAATGTAGAGAGGGCAACTTATCGCCCGACGCCCAGAAATTCCCCACAGGGACACCGCTGCCGCCCCTCTGTGCCCTGCCACCCTGAGGTCGGGCCTCAGTAGCCTAGTGGGGAATCCGGGCCTGGATGACATACCGTACGTATGCCAAATATCGCTTTGTTGCATTGCACTTGTGCATCTTTTCGTGAGATATGAAATACTCAGCATTTCCTGGGATGTCACCAGAAGGATAAGCAATTAAGCATGTCAACCCCTGCAGTGAGGAAGCCAGGGGTGAGGCAAGTATACTCACTAACTTTACTTTAATGCCATTATTTATTATTGGGAAGGGAGCCCTGATGTTTAAGGCAGATCTTGCTTGTTAGTAGTACATGGTCTGAACCTTTTCACAAGATCATCAATGACAGCCCCTATATTTTTAACATTTGTTAGTTTATTGGCTTTTCCTGTTTTTAGTATTCTCTTCAGATCTTCCAGAAACAGTTTAAAGCTCAATTTGTAGAGAGGAGACAATAACTGATATTATTCCAGGTGTTTCCATCACAACTTTTGTTTATTACCACAAACTAATTCACTCTTGCGTAGCAACAACACAGTTTCAGTTCTTCCTAAGATTAGTAGACACTTTCCAACTTAATATATTTTTAGTCTTCAAGGGCTTTAGAATAAAGTGCCTTTAACAAGGAATTTCAGATTTGTACAGTTTCCTAATTCTTTACTGTAGTAGAAGGTATTTATTTTTCTTGTCCTAGATTTTGTTTTATAAATGCAGGCTGATTGGTTGGGTGTAAATTGGTCTTTGGTCATGACTTGTCAGTTTTATTCTGTAAATCTTCCCCTTCACATGTATCAGCCTAGAGAGTGGACTATATTAACATGTTGATAGACAAGAAGATCTATATTGTATTCCTGAAATTAGAATGAGAAGTTGTTGTTTTTTTAATAGGAGTATTTGCAAACTAGTGACAGGGAAACATTAACCAAGGATTTGGTTTGTCAGCAAAGGGAGCATACGATGCAATGGCAGCTAAAGGATTAAATTCCACGCAGGGCATAATGATAATTTCTTCTCACACTGAGTAGCAGAAGATACTGCTTAACAGACTTTTTGAGTTATCAGCAGGTATTCCTCTCACTAAAATTGTGTGCTGAAATATCAGTCCATTCTTTCCAAGGCTAGCCATACACACTTAGGTTTCTCTCATTCATCCTGTGGGCTGAACAAGAGAAAATCAATAGCTTTCACCTGCTGGCTATCGTATTTAGACAGCCAGTACAACCGTGTCTTTCTGAATACCTGAACAGCAACTGCAATGACTAATGCAGCCAGTGTAGGGAGATAACTTTCTACCTGGCTGGACAAAAGTCAATTTAAAAATTGATGGAACGGGTGTGGAAAATGGTGGTGCCGACAGGGTCACCCATGGCTCATATTTCAGCATATTCAGCAGGAATCAGTCAACATTTGAATTGCCTATAGCTAGCTTAAGGCACTGTCAAGCTTTTTTTGCTCATCCTGGATGCAATCTCTATAAAATAACAAAAACAGCTTTATTAGGAAACGTTCTTCAGCATCATACAAAAATCTCACTGAAAAACTATTGCTCATTGGTGTGAATTGTCCTTTCTAGCAGAATCTTTCTCCAACTCAACAGATATGTTGCCAGGACACAGTGGGTTTGATTTACTAAAGGCTAACAGGCTGTTCACTTTGCAAGGGGATTTTCACTTTGCTTAGGAATGAGGTAAAGCATTGCTGACTTCCATTATCTAATTATGTCCAAAAATACTTTAATATTGTCTTGCAGGTGATTGGGTATTCCTTTCAAAGTGAATTTTTACCACATTCACTAAGCTAAGTGAAAGGGACAGTCTATTTGCCTTCATTTTAATTTATATTTTATCTTTTCATCTCTCTATGATTTCTTTCTTCTCATCCTCCCTCTCTGCCACCTGTTCTCTTTATTTCACCTTTTTGATTTTAAAGGCCATCTACACATCAATCTATTCCTCTTATTCAGCAAACAGCTCTCTCTTTTCCCACAGCTCCCATAGATTGCTCACAGGAGCCTTTCTCTAGCCATTGGCTTGCAGTTATCCGCTCTCTACATCCTGCAAGGTTGCAAGCCAACCACATAGTTGCTTATGTTAAATTTTGTTCCCTCTACTTGCATTTCTTGATGTATGCATCCCTGTATGCTCTCTAGCAATCCAGCTGCATTCAAATCTTCTGTAAACCACATAATTCCTGAGACTAAACAAAACGGAAGAATATAAAACATACTGCATATTAGGCTATAGCAATTGGCCTTATTCAATAAACCATTCATAATGCTTTAGTTTTCAGCACTTAAATGTACAAGGAATGACAGTTCAATATGATTAATACAGACTAGTGTGAGAGCAATTTGATTGGTTGGTATGGGTTATGGCACTTAAAGTGTATGTAAAGCCCAACCTTTTTATTTTAGTGTAAGTTATTTTTTTCTGCCTGTCTGCCACTGGAACAATTCCCCCTTTACTTCCTGTAGTGGAGATGCAACAGGAAATGAGAAGAGAATTGAATAACCATGTTAGAGAGTTGTCATATCTGAAACTGGTGTCCCCATTAGGGGATTTTCCCTGAACTCTCACTCTGGTGAAAACTTTTAAATTTTGGATATTCCCTCACTTTCCGTCTCAGTGACAGTGCTCCTCTGGGCAAATAGTGGAAGTCAGTAAAGCCAGTAGTGACACAGAGCAATAGAATCCAAACAGATTTGCCTTCTAATAAAAACAGTGACCAGAGCTGCTACGGCCAATCTGGTGAAACTCGAATTATTCGAATATCGTGCAAAGTTCATTTATTTCACTAATGCAACGTAAAAGGTGAAACTAATATATGAGATAGACTCATTACATGCAAAGCAAGATAATTCAAGCCGTGATTTGTCATAATTGGGATGATTATGGCTTACAGCTCATGAAAACCCCAAGAACCCCAAATCCACAGCCTCAAAAAAGTAGATTATTACATGCAATCAATAAAACAAGGATTGTACATAGAACAATATCGGACCTCTGAAAACTACAAGCATGCATATGTACTCAGTACTTGGTTTGGGCCCCTTTTGCAGTACTTACTGCAATTACTTTTGCACGATATTCTAATTATTCGAGTTTCACCTGTAATGTGGAAGCCCTTGTTTGCTTCATGTAATTGCCTATTGAGACCCCCCATTGCACATTGAAGTTAATACGGAGGCAAGAGAACCAGGGAGTGGCAACCACCTTGCCACCACAGCACCAAACAAAAGCAACTCTGGTTAGTAGAGTGATCTAGTCCACTCTGGACATGAACTAACTGGATAATAAGACCCTGCAGAAGGCCCCGGTCCACTTAAAATATTGCAATACTTTTAGAAATATTAAAGTACTATTAAGCCTTTTGCAAATAAGTAAATGTTACAAAGCATATTTTATTTTCCTGTTTGTCTTCCTTCAATCTCTTACAATCTTTATTTATGTACCTGAAGCTTTTTTCCCCTTTCTGTGGTGGCTCTAGGTCTATGGAACCACTGCAGCATTTGTACACCCCCTACTTGGAGAGGTGCAGTCTGGACTGTTGCAGACAATGTGAGGAGCTAGCTAGGCTCTCTCATTCATATTATGTGGTACTGTAAGTCGATTCGGTCATACTGGAACTCAGTATTTGGGCTGATGTCAGAGGTGGTGCACTAGGTAATTGTGCCCCATCCACTGAGATAGCGTTGATGCAGATCAGTATCGATTTATTCTGAACTTCTCACAGAACAATAATTCATATTCTTTTAGCAGCTGGTAAAGAAAAAAAAATTCACCAAGTCCAGTTACATAGTTATAATAATAGTTATAAATTCCACATTCTTAGCTGAAATCACTGCTTGTGGCAGCGAGTTCCAGACCCTAACCGCTCTAACTGTGAAGAACCCCCTTTGCCCGTTGTGCTGGATTTTTTTTTTTACTAATCTTAGGTGGTGGCCTCTAGTCTTTGTTAAGGAGTTAATCGTAAAGCGTTTGTTGCTAATGTTGCTGTCACCATTAAACAATTTGTACATGAAAATCATATCCCCCCTTAATCTCCTTACTTCCAACATGAACATGTTTAAATTTAGTAGTCGTGTCTCCTAGCTCAGGTCCTCCATTCCCCTAATTAGTTTAGTTGCCCTCCGCTGGACTCTTTCAAGCTCAAGGACATCCTTTCTGTGGACAGGTGACCAAAACTCGACCACATACTCCAAATGAGGCCGGACCAGTGATCTATAAATTGGCACAATTATAGACTTGTCTCTGCAATAAATCCCCTTCTTAATACAGGACAGGGCTCTACTTGCTTTGGTTGCAGCAGCCTGGCACTGCAAGCTATTAATCAATCCGCGGTCTACAATGACGCCCAAATCTTTCTCCATTTCTGCCTTCCCTACTGGCATACCCATAATTGTATAGCCCATTTGCTTATTTTTAATCCCAAAGTGCATTGCTTTGCATTTATCGACGTTAAACCTCATCTGCCATATATTAGCCCACTCCCCTATTTTATTCAGGTCCTCCAGTAATGTTAAACTGTCTAGGTCTGTTTCTATTACCCTCCCGATCTGATTCTTAATTATAATTTGGAGAAAATAATTGTTTTGAAAAATTCATATGTCTAATACCCCCTCCCATATTAGTAGAAGTTGTCGATTGATCACCCTAAATGTAAAATGTATACAGATGTTCCTCGCTTACCGACTTACCTGTTTTGCGACCACTCGCACTTACGACGGACCGCCGATCGACCTCCGACCTTGCGCATCAGCGTCAGTGCGCCGTGTCGCCAGCGGAAGTGACGTCCTCCGATCTTCACTGCGGGTCCCGGTAAGTATTTCCATTGCCCGATGTACAGTACACTGTTCGGTACTGTACATCGGCAACGCTATACAGTACTGTACTAATGCAGTACAGTACTGTATAGAGTTCCTCACTTAACGACCAATCCGTTTAACGACCTGGTCGTAGGAACGGAACTCGGTCGTTAAGTGAGGAATACCTGTACATATAGTGCACTGATCATACTATTTCTCCTTGATACCTGTTTTGAGTAATACGTTTCTGTATCATTTCCACTATTTTGTATGTACATGCTACCATGCTCTGTTATCATATATGGATGTAATGCTTTGTAACATCTGGTTGAGACATACTTATCACTCTACTGCAATGTAAGCCTGTATCAATGTTTCTTTGGAAATCTGTCAATCAAAACGGAACAAAAATGCATAATATACATATTTTACTAAATAATGTACCTACTTTTTCTTCATGTAACCTACAGTATATGTAGTAATTGTCAGTTATATACTGAAATCATAACAATATATATGTATTTTGCATATAAATAATGAACATATAAGGTATGTGCTGGGAATGAATCTGGTGAGTGGTGTATATATGTGAATTTTGGCAGGATGTCTGACGTCTGTGTTGTTATTATTCTGAGTAAAACAGAACACGTGCAGAGAAAAGAAAAAAGAAGATTGGATAAACTGAAATCTGCAGGAATTCAGGTCACCTTCATGATCAGGGACGTGCTACTAAATCTACCATGGAGCTTTCCAGGGTTGAGTAACTGCACCTGTGCTAAACAACTATTCCCTGATTTTCTTTTTTAGTTTTCATACTACCGTGCGTAGGACGAAGTCAGTAAATGTGGCTGCTCATTCAAGTGAAATGGTATTTGAAAGATCAGAAAACTTAAAATATGACTTTGTTTCTGTGAAATTGTCCCTAATATATTACAGCAATATGTTCATGCTCCAAGCATATTCTGCAACCTCTACAGCGCCTGATATATTTAAAATTTGTTTTACTAGTTTACTATTGATAAATAGAATTTGTTTTTTTGTTTTATACCTGTATATGTAGCAGAAATGTATTCAAAAATAATTACAGTATTGTCTGAAGAAGTATATTAATTAGAATCAATTATACAGAAAGATCATGAATATGCTTTACTTATTTTACTGTCATAAATAGCTCCTTTTATACAAGCTGAACAAGATGAAGGGTCACTGTACTTGTTTACAGCGCAAGTACACTCCAGTAAAAACTGAAAATGAAGGTGTATCTAAAGCCAACACTGTTTTATGTTGTTTTGAATGGGGTAGGGAATGCTTAAAAGCATAGTTTACCTTTCAGACCATGTTTCATGTTACATCCATATATAGGGTACAACATTTTCACATTTTCACATTCCCCAACCCCCCACCCTCAATCCACCTCCCCACACTTTCCACAATCATAGGTATCCCTGCAGGCTCCTGTATTTTTTTAAAACTCAGCATGGTTGTGTCTGCACCAACACATCTGCATCATCCATTCAAAGGGATCTGTGAATGAAAGACTATAGTCCCATATCAGTGGAGCCCAAGTGCGGTGATGTCACCACACTTGTAGTCTAGCTTCTCCAGCCCCGTAACCGAAGATCTGTACCTCTATACAGACTCGGGCTGAAAGAACAGTCCGCAGGAGCCTGTGCATTGCACCACCAGTCCACTGATCACAGTTGCAATGCTTTGTAGGTTCCAATGGAAAAAAAAAATGTTTTCAATTTTTTCCTTTGTGTGTGTGTGTGTGTGTGTGCAATTATTTATTTATTTATGTATTTGCTGTTTGTGTCTCATTGGGAAAATGTTCATTCACTTCCTGTCTTGAGACACAAAAGAAAATGACACACTTTGCCTGATGCACATTAATGCACAATGGGAGAATATTTCCTATTGGGCATATTATTTACACCTGTGTTCTGTGCATTAGGAAAACTTGCAAATGTGTATTTTTAAATGCTGAAGCCTTTTCGGTGACTGGTGACAGAAAAAGGGCAGTCACCACACATAATGTGAGCAGGCCCATATTATCATATTGGTTTTTGCCTGTTTGGGGCCATTTTCAAAGGAACGGAGAGGGGAGAAGGGAATCCCTGCGAGGAGCGGTGACCGTCAGTATGAGAAAAAAATGATAAAAAACAGTGCATATGGAAAATCTAACCTTGCTTTACAAATAAGTGAATGTTGCGTAAATGGTCAATTGAATCAATTACAAAAAACATTCTATCGTTTTACAAGTATACATTTATGCACAATGCATGTTTATAATAAAAACATCAGTTCTGCTTTAAAGATTAATTGCAGGCATCAAGTAAAAGCATTTTACTGAACATTCAGCATGATCAGCAGGTGTGTTTCTTGGGTCACCAAGTTACAACTCACTCCACTCCAACTAATTGGAGTGGAGAGGATTGATACAGTGCATCAAGTTCTAGATGAAATCTGAACTAATCAGCAGGTGGGGTGTATTTTAGGAATGCATCTCCAGGTGAAAGTGTATATGAATCCATGTGGATTTATTTTCTTCATATTTGATTGAACAGGGGAGGATAGAACCTCTGTCAGGTTTTTATTGTTGCTTGTGTATCTGCAGGGAGAAGATCGGGAACTGAGCAATCACCAGTACATGATCACTCAGTTCTCGATCTATAGAGCCAGCGTGTGACAGCTGCAGTGTCACATGTTGGCTCTAATTATGGGGATGAGTGTACTTCACTCTCCCTATAATTCTCCTTTAAGGAAGTCAGTGGTCCATGAAAGGAGAAGCAGCATACTGAAGAGCTTATCACTCTGCTCTCTCTTCATATCAGCATGCTCCTTAAAAATATTTTTAATTCTAGGTAGTTGCCTGCTTAGAATTATACGTAAGTGTAACGCTTACACTTGTTCATAGTACACCCCCCGACAATGTCTTCATTTGCTTTTCTCATCAGAAAGGCAGAATCATCTTTTTCAGCCACTATTTAGGGTTAGCATCTATATTCTGGACTGAGTTACTGGCTTGCAGTTATTGGTTGTGTTTACAAATGTCTGACAAAGACCAGCCTCACATAGCTCCAATATTACAATGTACAGTTTGATCCCTGGAGAACAGGAGACAGAGGAATTGCTTCCTTCTACCTGAAGCAGACTGATAACATTATCTCTACCTGGGCAAGACACTTGACTAAAAGATGGTTTGTTAATGATAAAAGGTACCGCTCTTTTAAAAGAAATATATTGTGTGTTATAATGCTACATATCAAGACATCCTTCTTGTAGAGTTGCAAAGTTATCAAAAGGCTCACTTTAAACTTATTTTGGGGTTTATAATGCAAAGAATAACCTCATCCTCGGTTTTGTTCTTTTGTAATTACTGTCTTTATCACAAATAAATCACATTACATTTCCTGTGTTCCATATTATGCTTTTTAAATGGACTTCAATGTTCCTCTTTTCAACCTCACTTATTAAAAACCATCAAACTGACCAAATCTTCAGAAAAAGGCTGCCATGCTTTATTCTCAAGTCACACAAAACGTTCACAAACTCTAATTGCAAAAGAACATTGTAGTGAAAGTCTATTCATGATAAGATATTGTTTTCTGTTATTAGACTTGTCTGTTTTGGAAAGAACAATGATTTATTGCCACACAGTTTGTATTTTCCTATGTATAAACTAAAAATTATTTATTTTTCTTTCATTTTATAGTGTGTGATTTTAAAATCCCTCAGTATTTCATAAAAAGTCAAATTTTTTATGTGTTGTTTCACATGAAAGTAATGCGAGTTATCAGATAGTTTGGCCTAATAGGTTACGATCACATCCCTGAGGGAATGTGTTTATACAGAATTCTGGCATGCACATATCAGGTTTGCTTGTGTGGAAATAATTTGGACTTGAAAATTTAAGACGAACTTGAAAGTGAAGATTTTGTGGATTGGGCCATGGTATGTATTAGCCCTAAGCAATGTTTACGTTCTTGCCCATATGTGATAAATTATATATATCTATATATATGGATATATATAGATATATATAGATATATATATAGATATATATATACAAATACATGATCACAAAAGAATATGCCATCAGTTTGCACATACACCATTACATTTATGTTTCTATAAATCAACAGTAAGAATACATAATTATATTTCTACAAAAAAAAACATTATGAAAAATAGCTTTTCAATATATTTTGTGTAAAAACAAATTAAAGTTGAAAAACAGAGGCTTCCAAATACGAAAAAAAAATAAAGAAATCAGAATCCTGTGCAATACGCCACATAAATTAAAAGGAAATGTCAACCATAGGCTATGTTTCAATCTTCTCATACAATGTAATGGGTCAGTGACTTGACTGCTCATGCATGAGCCACAAATCTCAGTCAGGAAAGAAAATAAACATTTTTTTTGTATTTTGTTTTATTTTTGTTTAGTCTTTTTTTTTTCAGTGGTAAAAATGAGTTTCAAAGATGCATACTGGATATTGACAGCAAATAGTTAGCGGGAAAACCATTGGCATTGAATTTCATTGGCAGATCATTAATATTAGTGCAGGGCACAAAATATTATTATTAGGTCAGTGAAAACATTGTTCTGTTTGAGGTGCCTTGATTTAATGAAGGACAATTAGATCCTAAATATGAATTGGGCTTATTTACAAATAGGGATATACATACATTATAATTACAAATAAGGGTACTGTTAGGTCCGAGGTGTGGGCCCGATGTGATGAAGAGGACCTCCCTTGCAACCCCGTCTGATGACCACTGGGGTGAAGACAGTGTGCTCAGGCAGGGGGTGCACGGGTGCCGGATCACGGTTTCCATGTGTCTGCAGCAGATGGTAGTGGAGACAAGCCGGGTCGGTATGAGGCGGACAGCGCAGTACAGAGGGATAATCCAAGGGGAACGTCAACAAGGAAGCCAGGTATTCAGGTAATCAGGAAGAACACAGGAGCAGATCACAGATGACTGGTGCTGACTAGCAATCACTCAGCAATGAATCCCAGTCCTGTGGCGCTTTAAATAGGCTGAAACATTGTACTGCGCGTGCGCCGACGTGATGACGCGTCACAGGGCACCCGCGACTGCGCCTGCGCGGCCCAGCAGCGCCGCCGGAACGCCCCCTTCGTGCATGTTGCTGCACAGTGGCCTGGATCGGGACACGGCATGTCCCGCAGGACGGCACCCGACATGGCTGACGAGCCACCCGGACCGGAACCTGACCTGCCCGGACCGGGACCCGACAGGTACACATAAATTCTAAGATACATGCATACAAGAGAAACAAAGGAGGGGGGGATGGAGGATCTCCTCTAAGCTAGCACAATCATTCTCACTAACAACCATACATGCCAGGATCATTGTGGGAGCACTGCCATTAGGTGGGCCCCACGAAATTGCATCCTTGCACGTAGTATTAAGAAAGATTTGTCCAAGAGATCATAAAAATGCGTCATCACCATTGTCCTCTGTTCCATTTGTGTGACATCTGATCGCCAAAGATGGTAGAAATAGCTGAGGTCAAGAGACGTGTACTCTTGATTTCAGCTGGCCCAACTAACAGCCTCATGAATACTTCAGGGGATATAGTGGATAAACATTTAAGTGGCTTTGCCCAGAAGATCAATCAATGACACTGGATAGCTAATTTATTACCTCTACATGCCTGCATCTGCAGCCTTTTTTTCCCAAGAAGATGTATGCTGGTTTTATCTCAAAATTCTACGAAGATCAAATTTACTGCAGGGAACCAAGAAATCAGACATAAACTAAAGTGCAGGTTAAAAATTAAAGGAGTTTATTGAAAAGAACAATGTACAGAAATGGCAAAAACAGGAGGAAGTCCAGGATGTTGTTGATGTCAAGCCAGAGGTCAGATGCTGAAGCAGGTAGTCAGCGGAAGCAGGTCAGGGAACACTGAGGGCAGCATGAATAGGAACAATAGCCTGAGACAAGACCCAGGAGATCAGTCAGCCAGAGCCAGGGTCATACATGGAGAACAGCAGAGCAATTGGTAGATCTGAACACATGCAAGGGCGGAGACTAAATTGACTAGCTGATGGTTAAATAGTGAACTGTTGTTGCATCATAACTCTGAGATACAAATTTGTCAAGGGGTTGTCAGTAGTTGCAGAAAATTATGTTTATGGGTCTAGGCACAAGAAGGTGCCAAAGAGGAACAAACAGTGTCAGACATACTGTAAACAAGGCATGCTGAAGCCAACGGGAAGGATAAGATACCCTGACATTTACCAGCTTCAAAACACTAACTTTTTTAAGTAGTGGTGGAAGAGAGAAGACTTTGGGGTCTATTCACTAAGCTGCCGTAGGCAGCCGTGTGAATGACCGACCTAAAGCGAAGTGACCCGAACGCTGTTCGGCTATTCACTTCAGGCTTGTACGGCTTATTTCAGCCGTATATCAGCTGAAATCAGCCATACCTCGGGTGGCTTCGGGTTGGCCGAACATGCACAGCATGTTTGGCCGACCCGAAGTGCAGAAGGAGTTCGACTCAGCCGATCCAACATGTGGATCGGCTAAGCCGAACCTCCGGCAGGCTACTCGCTGCTGTTCGGTCTATTCTTATAGATGCCGAACAGCAGTGAGTGAATAGCCGAATGCCGCTGAGCGGCATTCAGCTCGGCTGTTCTGCTCTGTCCCTCTGTGGGACCGAGCAGAACAGAAAAATTGTTTAAAAAGTAGAAAAAAATAAATAGAAAATGATTGTGCGGAGCTAGCAGTGACAGCTAGCTCCGCCCAACTGTTTTCTATTGTCCGGTGGTTCTGCTGCCGTCCAAAAAAAGAAAAAAAAATAACTCTCTTGGCGCTCCGGGAGTCTCCCGATCCCGGGCAGCCAAGGAGAGAAACACTGCTTCTGACACGGAGCCGTGTCAGAATAGAAAAAAAAAGATTGGGCCATAGGAATGCATTTCTAGATTCCTATTGGCTATTTCAATTTACAATAGCCAATAGCAAAGTAGCTATTGTTCCCGCCCTCTGCTGCTGTCAATCAGTAGTTGTGGACCTGATGGAGAACTGCAGCAGAGGGCGGGTGCAATGCTAGTTTGCTATTGGCTATTGCAAATTGAAATAGCCAATAGTAATGTCCCAATGCTTTTCAATGGCCCAAATTTTTTTTTTTCTATTCTGACACGGTTCCGTGTCAGAATTAAAAAAAAAGAGAAAAAGCAGTGTTTCTCTCCTTGGCGGCCAGGAGCGGGAGACTCAGCGCCAGGTAGAGTTAGGCTGTTTGGAGATCAGTGTCCCTAATTAGCTGTTAACCAGGGACGCTGATCTCTCTGCAAGTGGCCGGAGCCAGCCGTAAGATCACGGCTGGCTCCGCCCAGCTGTCAGAAGCAGGCTGTCGGCCAGCCAATGGCCGGCCGCTCGGCCAGCTTCAGCTTTTAGCGCGGCTCAGCCGAGCCGATGCATATGCGTTGGGCTTGACTGAGCCGCTGTGCCACGTTCGGGAGCTGTACGGGCTTAGTGAATAGGCCGTACAGCTGAATAGCCTGTACTGAACCGAAGGGGCCCTGGGCCGAAGCTAGCCGAAGGATCGGCCGAAGCTATGGCTAGAACCTTCGGCTGCTTAGTGAATAGACCACTTTGTTTTGCAGATACCAAGGGCCTGATATATTATAGTGAAAAAATGGTTACAGTATGTGCAGTAATATGCAGTTGGGTTCACATCAAATATTCAATCTCCAATGGAAACGTTCCCCTCATCTCTTGTTCTAAAGACAATTGTAATTAATTTTCTACCTTGGCGATAATGTTCACCAGGACAAATAAACAAGATAACTCATGAGGATATAAACAGCAATTTAAACTTAACAGGGGTTTTAATTCTTGCTTATTCTATCCAACTAAAACAAAAACGTTTTGGCTATAGATTATGACAGGAGGACATTCTGTCACTGTCTATAAAGGCATATAGTGGCTGTTTCAGCAGTGAAAGGGTCCCTGAGCAGGTGTGAGACTCATTGGAGATAGGTGGGTACTGCCCCACAAAAGGGAACCAGTCTTAAGGTGGCCATACACTGTACAACCATCTTAAGACCTTAGTCTTGCGATGGTTGTAAAGTGATTAAAAAAACGTACGATCTGCCCATCTTGGACAGGCAGATCGCACTCTCGATCATCGCAAGCCCGCCCCCCTGAGGGGCGGGCTTCCGATAACCGCAATGCAGAACGGGCAGTGTGCGAGTGCGCACACCGGCTCGTTCGGCATTTGTCTCCCGAGCACCGCTTTAACCAGCTGAAAATCGTACGATTCTCGGCTGGTTTTCTAACATGAACCTTAGACAAAAGACGTGCGACCGTACAGTAGAAACGGTTGCACGTCTTCGTTCACACTGTTCGATTCTCGTACGATCGTGGGATTTCCTGTTGTTCATAAAACCTTTTGATCATAAAACTTTTGCCTTGCGATGGTTGTAAGGTACTTAAAAAAACGTATGATCTGCCTATCTTGGACAGGCAGATCGTACTTGCGATGATTGCAAGCCGCACCCCCCTGAGTGGCGGGCTTCCGATGACCGCAATGCCGAACGGGCAGTGTGCGCTTGCGCACACCGGCCCGTCCGGCTTTTATTGTACAAACATGCTACTCACCCGCCGAACATCATACAATGCTCGGCGGGTTTTCCAACATGTTCTTAAGTTAAAAGCCGTGCAACCTTACAGTAGTAGAGGTCGCACGGCTTCCACGCACCTTACGATAATCGTATGATCGCGGGATTTCCTGCGATTATTGTACGATTATCGCAAGGTGTGTGGGGACCTTAACTAGTCAGTGCTCCCTCCCCAGGAGACATACTGCTCTAGGAGCAGCATATATGTATAAGCAAACACATGGCCTTACATACAGTCACTCTAATCAGGTTGATGCCTGAGGAAATGTTAATTCTGTGCCAGCAGAACCTAGGATCTAAGCAGACCAAATAGCCAGAAGGCTGAAGAATGAATTTCCATTTGCGTGATGCTGAGAACACCTGCCCCATATATGAAGGTACTTTTGCTCATAAATAAAAGTGGACAGGCACCATAAAACATATGTTTTCTGAGTGAACTGAGTTCCTGGAAAGCTCTCCATTTACAGCTAGATCTCACAACATTCACTGTAATGCTCTGGTTTGCAGTTGCTATTGAATCAACATGTGTTTAAAAATAAATTAGTGCAGTGCTCTATTAAATGAATACTATTCAAAACTATATACATATACATAAATTGCTCTGTACCGCTAATAAAGTGACACTAAACTCAGAAATTACATCTTACATTTGCATTTAAGTACCTTAACTATTAACTGTAATGCAGTTTATTTTTGCTTCACTCAGCTGTAGATCCTCAAATCATCACTGAATTCATACTGACACTGTCCTTCCTTCTGGAGGGTGGTTAATTTGGTTCCTATAGTCCCTGTGTGTGTTGTAAAGTAGCCACCACTCCAAGGGCGCTCCCATGATGGACTACAATCTCAATACAAATTAGTAAACAAAACATGAGATTGGAGTCTATCACGGGAGCGAGCTTGGAGCTGCAACTACTTTACAACACACACAGGGACCATGGGGAACAAAAGTAGCCACCTTCCAAAAGGAAGGACAGTGTCAGCACCAATTCAGAGATGATTTGAGGATCTTCAGTTGAGTGCTGCACAAATATGATACATTTTTGTTAATAGTTAAGGCAATTAAATGCATTTTTAAGAGTTAAAGTTTAGTGTCACTTTAAACATCAATTTATGAGCTCAGTCAATTTCATCTGCAAAGGTCTAATTCCTATACATTATAAACACTGTCTCATGATCCTAATATAATTATAAATAAATGCAAACATTTAATTTTAACATGTTAGAATTAAATGATTGTATTTATTTATGATTATATTAGGATCATGACACAGTGAGTGTTTAATGTATAAGAATTAGATAGAAATGGACATGAATGTATGTTAAATAGAGTTACAGAGCACTTTATGTATATTTATATTAGTTTGGAATAATATTCATTTAATTGAGCGCTGCACTCATTTTATTAAACACAGATTTGCAAACATAATTTTATCAAGTTTGCAGTGCTAGTAAGCTTATATAGATAAGAAATTAATATTACTACAAACATTATAAACGTATATATATTGAATCAACATCTACTGTGTATCTTTTTTATTTTCTAGTCACTGTGAGATTTTTATTTTTTTTGCCATTGTTGATTGTGCAGCAAGATCTATTAAAGTAGAACTCCAGCCAAACATAATAAAATACTAATCAATTGCTCGTTAAAAGAAAACAAAACCAGCTTTTGCTGCAATATTCAACTTCAGTATTTTTGTTTTCTTCTGCTAGATGGCCAGCATCATTCAACCCGCTCCCTCTGAGCCCAGGTTGTACTAGACCTTCCCCAACCTGCGACTGGACAGTAAATAGAAACATCACAGTGATAAGCCCACCTCTCTGTCACTGTGCTTTTTCTTGCTATCAGTATGGTCACTTGTCAGCGCATAAAATGATTGGTTCATTGCTTCCTCTTGTTGGTAATGCCCAAATATATATCAATAAAAATCAATGGAATAAAATATATTTTATTTATCAATACCAGCCTCCCTGCCAAGCTTATGCTGCTGCTGATGTCACTGGTAAGCATTTAGAGAGAAAAAAACTTTAAATGTGAGAGAATTCTGTTTTTGTTGTCATCATTGTGACTTTCACTTACTAAAGAAACAAACTTGTAAACAAGTACAAGTTTCAGCTAAACCTAACTGGCCTCTGAAGGTTGTTTTGTAGATAAAGTTTAGGTGCATGCACAGTCAAAATGATGATAATTAAAAAGAATATAAGGTAATGTGTTAGTTATTAAACTTTAGTAATTGCGAATCCTAAGGCCATTTGTGTGTGTCAGTTTGAATTCCTTTTGTGATAACACTAAAAAGGGCATTAACTTATACAACAATAACCTTCCGAAGACATCATCAACAACCTTATGTTCTGCTCCAGTATACCGATTAAAGGTTTTTTCTTATTCCTCTTTCTGCTACATCTTATAAATATATATTTTAAATTAATTGTATTTTTTTTTATTTTTCATTAGGGCAATCACTGTCCATTGCATGCTGCTTATGCTGCTGTGGTGTGGAGGTGACTGATGCAATGGGGTAAAATATTGATAGAGATTTGTGCAGCAATAGCCAGATACAGGTGAAACTCGAATAATTAGAATATCGTGCAAAAGTAATTGCAGTAATTGATGCAAAAGGGGCCCAAACCAAGTACTGAGTACATATGCATGCTTGTACTTTTCAGAGGTCCGATATTGTTCTATGTACAATCCTTGTTTTATTGATTGCATGTAATATTCTCATTTTTTGAGATTGTGGATTTGGGGTTCTTGGGGTTTTCATGAGCTGTAAGCCATAATCATCACAATTATGACAAATTACGGCTTGAACTATCTTGCTTTGCATGTAATGAGTCTATCACAAATATTAGTTTCACCTTTTAAGTTGCATTAGTGAAATAAATGAACTTTGCACGATATTCTAATTATTCGAGTTTCACCTGTACATCTATATCATATACAGGACAGTAATTTTAACATGTGCCAGGACCAAGCAAATACTGAGCTTCACTTGCTGATGGTAGTCTGTTAGATTTCATCTGCCAGTACCTCTAGTGGCCACCAGTAGTTTGCTCTCTCTGATGGTTTTTGGGTTTTGTAGTATTCATCAGCTGCACCTTATAGACTGTTTATCCCTATCTCTTTTGTGTGCTTAGGTCCTCTTGTATCCTGTTTCCAATTACTACATTGACATTTTGATTTTTAGTCCTAGTGTAGTCAACCTAGTTCTAAAACAGCAGTTGGAAATCTAAAATAAAATTAATCCAGAAATATTTTTCCCTTAATACTAAGACTGTACACCAAAGATTTGAGTCCTGAATAGTTTGCTTTACACCTTTTTATGTGACATGTACAGTGCCATCTGGTAAAGCTACCTTTCTGGAAAGTCATTTTTATTTAGCAAATACAATGCATCATGAGTGAAGTGCAGGTTTAGAATTTTAAATTGACTGTATCCCATTTTGCAAGCAATGAGACTTAAAATGTGAATGGAAATAATTCATCTGGATGTTTTATACCCTAGAAACCTAAGCAATTAAGTTATGGTGACACCATATGTTTTCTAAGCGAAGCAAGCTGAATTAGAGATGCTACAGTATCATCCCTGCAATGTTAAAAATGTGTCTTCCTGTCTACCGCATGTTCAGACATCTGTACTTGTTCCGCCAGCACTGGTGGCCTTTTCCTGCACCTACGGTACAAGAGGGGCAGATGGCTTTAGGGTCAGATCAGTTCAGCTGTTCAGTTTATAATTAACTCTACTGCAATCAAAACATCACAGGATTTCCTAAGTCAATTTACCAGTACAAATGAATATAATTCACTATATACTGTATACCAGCTACAATATCACTTTTGTAATATGATATTAAAATTGAAATTTAACAGCCTTCTATGATCTTCTATAACTACAAAAATCTAAAATGTCTCTTCTTTGCAGCTACGGCAACAGGATCCAATTTGTAAAAAAGATTTGATAGGATCTGTTTCAATTCCTCTAAGAAATCTGCACAAAGTTTCAGTTTGTTTTCAAATTAACCCTTGCAGTGTGGCTACCGACACACTGCAAAGGTAAAGTGCTTGTTTTGGTCTAGGGGGGAAGTAAAGAAGATACACTCACCTGGTCCTGCAGTGACTGCTCACCTCTCTCCCCCTCCTCTCCAACTGTGGTATGTTCCTCAGTGTTCTCACATCTAATGGACCTGCATTAGATGTGATAAAGTCATGGGTCCTTACACTGGGACTGAGGATCAGGTAAGTATATTTTCTTTATTTTCTACGAAAACTGGAACATAGCCCTTGCAGTGTGGCGGTAACGTGAATGTGCAGTATGTAAAACACTGCATAAGCTCAGCACTATATGAATACCTGTAATACTGTAAATAAATAAGTTAAAGCAGAGCTTGCATCAAAATGCAAACATGGTCTATTCTTTAGAACAACCCCCCTCCCAACCATAAAAAAACCATAACAATAACACATATCAGGAGAATAATAGGAAATGTATATTTACCTTTCATCCTGACTTCAGCGAGGGTGACGGTAATGGGCTTCCAGCGAGGTCCTAGGGAAGCTATGCATCCCAAATCTCCAATTCCCCAAATGTCCAAAAGACATTTTGTGTTCACTGTGCTGGAGTTAATGTAAACACTTTGGAATTGCAATTTGACACAAGTTCTTAGGCTAGTTAAATGCTGATAGGGCACTAAATGAATCCAATTAACGTGGTATTTAGAACCTCCCACATAACTTAGGTGATGAATTTCTATTTGGATTCAAAAGGATTAAGTTGCATACTTAAAGTGTAAATACACCTTTGATGCAGTTACACTTTTTTTGTACTTAGCTCTCATTTATTTCTATTGTGATGTTTGGAGATATTAGCACATACTGTATGATGAGCGCTTTAAGGCCTGGTAGCCCACTTTTATAGTTCACACATCAACATTGCATACCCTCGCAGGGGTGGTTCAGTACAGCAACCATGGGCTGCTTGCAAAACAATACAAGTTTAGCCTCCTAGCTTCCACCCTTACAATTAATAATTCTGACCCACCGGTCCTCTCTGTAGTGCTGTCCTGCACTTGTACTGGCGGCCCCTCAGGCTCTGAGCTCTTCCAGCCTCACCAGTTCTCCCAGCTGACCCTGGCTATCTTCGTGTGCCTCCAGCACACACACCACCTAATTCCACTTTGACTTCTGGGGGAGTCCGCCTGATCCCTGAACACCGTCTGTTCCTATTTCTCAGCAGGAGCTAATTCCCCTTGCCAGAGTCCTTTCCTTAAGGGTTGTGCATACATGTGCAATCATTGGGTGCTGGCACTGCTAAACCCTGGACCCAGGACTGGAGCTTTATTCCCTCTCGGATCAGTTTGAAATCTCCCAGTTCCAGGATCCCAAGCAGAATCCAGAAAATCAGAAAATCTGTAAAGAACTGAAAAGCCAGCTTACCCTGAAAAAACCTTTGCTTCTGGACACTTCTCATCCCCTCTGGCTGAGAGTCGTGGATGATCATAATACCAGATTTCACCATGGGATTTCCACACAATACCACACTTTGTAGAGTTTGTACTTGCACAGGGTACAAAATAAATGTAACTGTACCAAAGATGCAGTTACACTGTAAAGCGAACCTAAACCCAAAACAAAAATCTAATATATTGCAGCTTACCAATCCTTAGACGTGGTGGCTTTATTATTTTCCTTTTTCTTTCTTTCTTCCTTTATTTTCACCTGGTGGTCAGATCAGTTGGTCCATTATTTTTCATTTTGCTTTAATGGACCACGCTGTCCTGCAAAAGTGAAAGTTAAAATATTGAGGCAAACCATTTAACACTTGCAGGGGTGCTTACAATTGGCAGTTTTTATACCTTTATGCACAACCTTTATCCCAAAAAAAACAAAACAAAAACTGTTGCTGTAAGTGCTTGAAAAGGGTAAGCTAGAGTTTGGATTTAATTTGCTAGTCAAATCTAAATCTGCTGGTGCATCTAACCTTGCTCTTTCTACAGATGACAATGCTGTTGTCCAAGGGTGTCTCCACTGCTCCTCCATAGAGTGCAGCCACCCTAAGGCAAGAAGTGTGTTACTTGCTGGATCACCAGGGGAGAATAAAGAAAATAAACCTAACAAAACGAAAACAAATGTAGTGATAGCCACCCCATCTAAGCTGCAAGCTGCAATATATTACATGTTTGTGTTTGGGTTTAGATAAGCTAAAAGTGGTATAAAGAGTTTCCTATAGCTTTCAAATGGAGGTTTGGGGCATCCATCCACAGTGATACCTAGGTATGAATTATTTGTCCGATTGTATCATTTAAATGTAGGCGACTGTGAATACTATCTATTTTGGATCCATTTTATTCTTACCTTTCATGCCAGTCCAGGAAAGCCTACTACTGTACTATACAGTATATGATGTAATAACATTTCTGCTTGGGTACAGGTCATGTATTTCTATAGTAAACATCTACAAAAATATATCAATACAACAAATTGAAACTAAAGCCATAAAACTGCAATAATATCCACAAAAACGATATAATAGTGAATATAAATATACATGTGCACCTATTTGTGCTGTTATAGTTTGTACAGTTTGTTGCTCTTTTGGGCTTTGAAATGCTCACTTTTAATTGTGCTGCAGGAATTTATTATCCATTTCACAGTCAAGGCTGAGATCCAGCTAAAATCATACTCAAGAGAATTTTAAATACCATTTCTGTGGTTTACACCAATCTTTTCTAAATTGTTATCAAATAAAACAGGTTTTGCAGCACTCCTGAGATCTTAAATTGTAGACAAAATTCTCAAAGTCTCTTAAAGGTGTACTATATGTTTAAATCCCATTTAAAATCATTCTACAAAAACACCAGGGGAGACACACATCAATTCTGTTGTACGGACTGGCAATACTAAACAGATGCAGTGAGACAGATCCGAGCCAGACTTGAGACAGATTTGTGTTAATTAGGCATCTTCATTCATACATTTTTCCTTCTACTGCTCTCAAGTGGCACTACAACAGAACAAAACCTGCCCCTGACCACTTCTTAGTTATGCATCTGTTTTGAGCGAAAAAGTGTCTCATTTTCAGTGATAGATTTGTCACAGTGCAGTTTTGCTGCCCAGGATTGTGCAGGGGTCGCCAACATAGGCTTCACTGTACGGCTGACAAGTCGGGCACACGGTCACGGGCCGCGTGGCCGACTCGTGGAGGCAGCTACACGGTCTGCATCTGCGACGGTGCAGACCGCAGATCATTAGTAAGGTCTAGTGCAGACCTTACTAATGATCACTGCTAGATCACCAGTGAACGATGATGTGCCTCCTCCCTGCATGGATAAAAGCAGGTGAGTGGGGCTTGGAAGGAAAGAAGTTGGCAGTGTATCAAATGTGTGCGGGGGGCTTAGAAGGGGGGGTGAAGTGTATTATGTGTGTGTGGGGCAGTGTATTATTTTATTTGTGTGGGGGGGTTGTATTTTTCTGTGTGTATATTACGCCCCATTCACACCTATATTTCAGGTGCGATTAGAGATCCCTGTGTCACAAAACTTGCGTTTTCCTGAAGCAGGAATCCCTAATCTGGCGTTTACATTCAGCAACTGTACACGCCTGCATACCGCATGTAATTGTATGTGATATGATTACATGCACTTACAAAAACAATCACTATCTCTGGATAAACAATTGTGTATCCAGGGATAGTGACAGACTCCTAACTGCATGTAATCCTTTCACATACGTGCAGGCGTGTACATGCCGCAGCTGTCACCCGATCATTACTCAGCACTCGGCAGCGGAGGACGGAACCAAAGGAGAGAGGTAAGTGCAGGGGGGAGGGGGATAAGGCTGCACACTGTTTATATGTGAAATCGGTGACATTGCCGATTTCATAAGTAAACGAAAAATCGCCTGCCTCACTCTACATTCAGTCCTGCTTGTACAAAGCAGGACTGAATGTAGAGCGGGCAACTTCCCCACAAGGATACCGCTGCCGCCCCTCTGCTACCTGCCGCCCCGAGGCCGGGCCTCGGTGGCCTTGTGGGGAATCCGGGCCTGACTGGGATGCCATTAAAGTTCATGTGCATGGAAAGGCAGGCATCCCAATACTTTTGGCATTGTACTTGTGCACTGAACAATAGATTTACAATTATCCTCTGCTAATATGAATGGGTTAAATGATCCGTAGTACATGATATGTAGCCCTGTACCCCCTTTTCCACTTAGTTTTTTTAAATAGCCTTAGCATTAAATAGCCTTAGCATTACAAGGCTGCTTGACAGGCAAATAAAAATGATGGTGCAATGATGTGCGTGTAAAGGCAGGAGTCTCAATGCTTTTCTCAATATAGTGTATGTTCAATGACCTACCTTCTAGGGAATTAAGTTGGAAGCAATCAGAATTTGATCACTTCCAATTTCTGAGTTGTCATTTCCCAGCAACTGATCAAGTGCCATCTGTCCTTGATCAGCTTCATTGGAGTACAGAAGTGACATTAGAGGCTTAATAGACCCCCCTAATTTCTTCCTAAAGAGAACCTGTCACCACTAGTATGCTATCACACAGGGGGCTTGTGATCCCTAGCGTTGGATATACTATTTTCACACTAGGTTCATACATGCTAATGAATCTATAAAAGTAACACTTACAGGTATTCATTACTCCATACAGAAATCACAGTACATCCCAACAATATCTTTATCTATGAAGCCATATTTGTATAGGCCTCATCCAGGCTCAGATTCTACTTCCTGGATTGAGATGCTGGTTTACAGATAGCACAGTCATGGTGTCTATGCAGTTCTTAGCTGTGGGTTTTAGATTTAACAAACTTTGCTCCAAATGTGGGACTGCATTCTCAAAATTAAGGATGCACCGATACCGATACTACTGTAGCATCTGTGTTGATGCCGAGTATTTGGGCGAGTACTCATACTTGCCCAAATGCTCCAATGCCTAGCCCGATACCCGAGCTTCCGGGATCAGGAAGCCAGGCAGCGAGTCATTACATGCAGCCCAGCCTCCTGATTGGCCGGGAAGCCGGCTCCATGCTCACTAGTCACTTCGTGATGAGGGAGCATGGAGCCAGCTTCCAGGTCAATCAGGAAGATGGGCAGCATGTAATGACTCACCACCTAGCTTCCTGATTGGTCAAGAAGCTGGCAAATCAGGAAGTCAGGGGCTGAGTCATTACCCACCAGACCAGGCTTTCTGATTGGCCAGAAACCCGGCTCCATGCTAATCAGGAAGCTGGGTGGTGAGTCATTACATGCTGCCCCGCTTCCTGGCTAAGTCATTATATGTCACCTGGCTTCCTTAATGGGACTTTCGGTATTAGTATTTGTATCGGCGAGTACCGAAAAAAAATATCGGTACTTGTACATAATACCAAAAAATGGTATTGGTGCATCCCTACTCAAAATACCAAGTGCCAGGCCAACCTTAATTTTATAAGTTAGGTATTTATTTCAGTTAGGTGTAAAGTATCCTTAAACGGGGATGATTCAACTGAATAGAAAACCAGCTAAATCAGAACATGTTTTTATTATTTTGTTGAGTTCAAGCATGCAGATTTGTCTAGTCTACAGAAAATTATGCTGCCTTGGGTTTCAGAATGACATGAGTCTTTTCAGATCAGACAGATCTGTGTGCAAATGTAAAGGTGAGCAGCATTTTCTAATCACGAAGTCTCTTTATTTGATCATTACTAATCTGAAAACAGTATTTCTATGACAGCATGTGTTAAGTCAGCATCACCATTTTTAGCTATCAGGCAATGCAAAGGGTAAAGTTGATGTGCGATATGCAGTCACCCTTGGTGACCAATCAGATTGCACCTCATGTAGGTCAGTGAAAGATAAATTGTGGTCTGTCTGCAGATCCTTTAGACTTCTACATGCATTTCAGGGCTGCTGAACGTAAAGATGTGGCAGATGCTTCTGTTACTGATCAGTTATCAGGCTGTACTGCAGTGCTTCTCGGTGCAGAGCTTGTAACTCACAGTAGGCAGATGTTGGGGCAGGTGTCACTTATATCCAGAGGCTGTTTTGCTGTTAAAAGGAGCCTTGTTTAGATCTGTACTTATTCTGAGCACACTGGTGTACTGTGCTACTTGAAAATAAAATGTACCCAATGTAAATATGGTCTGCAGCACTGTATTGGAGTAGCTTCCCAC
Organism: Nanorana parkeri; assembly: GCF_000935625.1. Classification (NCBI taxonomy): domain Eukaryota; kingdom Metazoa; phylum Chordata; class Amphibia; order Anura; family Dicroglossidae; genus Nanorana; species Nanorana parkeri. Next base: position 844,896 of record NW_017306504.1, on the reverse strand, counting down.
GTGTGTACCATTTTTATACTATTCTCTACCCTTTTATTCTTCCATTTCTATCATCTCATTGTTTCTAGCCTGCAGCCATTATAATTTAATGCTGCCAGCTCTTTAAATAATGAGACACTCTGTACTTAGAGCACTTTTCTCTTCTGAAATTTGAGGTCATGATGCACTTGGTGAATTTTCCAATACAGTTTCAAAAGAAAGTAACAGTGTTGTAATATAGCAGTAAAATCCCAACTTTTGTTTATGTAGCAGCTAAATATATTATATATGCAACAAATGTCTAATTATCATCACATGACATTAGCAGGATCTACCATGAACATTTTAGAGATGAGCTGGAAAATTATTAGGAAGCTCCAAGCCGAGCCGTTGAGACAGCTGGAAAAGGAAGCTCCTTTTCTGATTACAGAAGCAGCATCTGCTTTGACCAAACATACACCATATGCTGTCTCTGTGGCCTTTCCTGTTCTACTGATAAGTTTAAAACAACAACTCTGGGTTTAAATTTTTAATAACCCTTGCAGTGGGGCACCCCCAGCACTGCTAGGGTTAAGTGCTCGTTTTTGCCTACAGTCAAAAAATATGAACATTATACTCACCCGATCATCTGAGCCAGCCAGCTGTGACAGCGCTCCCTCCTGCTGGTGTGCACCTCCGCTGCATTGATGGTATGTCCCTTGGCATCCTCTCTTCCTATACACTGTGGGATAGAATATGATGGCTCAGGGACCTTAGACTGCTGCAGCGGAGAGGAAGAGAGGCTCCATGAAATGGTCTAAGAGCAAGCCGGCTCCAAGGATTGGGTGAGTATAACTGTTTTATTTTAGATCCCAGGCAAAAACAAGCACTTCAGCAGTGCGGGGGTTAATAAGATTTTTACCCAGAGTTCTGCTTTAATGTTACTCATGCTTACCCTGCTATTAGCAGTTAGAAGTCTGGTGTTTATACCTCTGGCCTGTATATGCCACTATTACAGTTGAATAATACATTCCATACTCGGTACAAGATAGTGTCAGTTAATTTCCTGTTATGATATACTCAGAAGCATGTATGTGTATGGATGCCTGGACTTGTTAATAAAGCATTCTATAACTATCATACCTCCCAGACTACAGGACCCAACAAAATATAGTGATTGAGGATGTCTCTTCTATCTTCCACAACCAGGTGACAGAGCCGTAGCTAGCTCCTTCTGTGCCCGAGGCAAGAACAGAAAATTGTGCCCCCCAGCAGATGTGTGCGTTATGTGACGTCATGCGCCTCGCCTGACGTCACATACACTTAGGATGGAGTCTTTGCACATGTCTGGTAATAATAATAATCTGGTGTGTGTGTGTGATGGTGAATGATTTTGTTTTTTCTTTTATAGTTTTATTTTTACTGTTGGGGGCTTCGGGGAAATATCAGGGATCTAAACAGACCCCTGAGGAGAAGCTGGAGCCTGTGACGCTCCTCTTCTCCCTGTCGAGCCGCGGCTGTGTTGGCCGCTGGAGCCACTGTTGCCTATGGTGCCCTGTGCTCGCCATAACAACAGGGGCAAGGGGGCGCAGCCAGGCTGGTCTTTGCTGCGCCCCCTCTGAGCTACGCCTGAGGTGAGTGCCTCACTCGCCCCATGGTAGCTACAGCCCTGCCTGGTGAGCCGGTAACACCTTTTTACTCCATAGATTTGTATGTTTGAGAATTACATATTTGCTGCTTATCAGGAGGAATAACCTACTGCTAGGACCCCACGTTTTTTCCCCATTTTGGGGGGTGGGTTTCCTCCTTTAAATTCCTATCAGACCTGAAGGGCCTGGTATGACTTTGAGGTGGAACCCCGCGCACTTTTGTTTTTATGGGGATACCTGCTAAAAATGTTTGGGAGGTGGAACCACATGCTTTTTGTTTTCTTTATAAATGTCATTTTTGTTCTTAAACAATATTCAATATTCAAAGGAATTTGTCATTTTTATTGTTTCACTTTAAGCAATGTTAAAATCACTGCTCCTTTAAAAACTGTATTTTTTAAAAGTGTTTTTTTTTTAATGATACATCTCCCCCAAGGCAGTACCTGAATCCCCATACCATTTTTATGGCCAATAACTTGCATATAAGACTTTATGACCCATAGACTTGCATTGAGTTTTAAGTTCGAGTTTTTCCATGTTCGAAAGTTCGAACTCGCACCAAACACAGGTGTATTCGGCCCATCACTAGATCTGAGCAGAAATTAAAGATGACCCCACAACATTTTCTTTTACATCAGTTTTTCCTATATTTTTCTTGTGCAATAGTTTCATTTTTGTGTCATTCAATTTAGGTTTAGTAGACAGTGGGCAATGCCCGGCTTGAAAGGATCAATATTCAGTATTTACTTCATTGCTGGATATCAGTATTGTTAAGGGAATACACTGAATATAATACGGCATATTTACAAAGAGATAAAAGACACACGGGTCTATTCACTAAGCAGCCAAGTGAGAGACCGATCTGAAGTGAAGTGAACCGAACACTGTTCGGCTATTCACTTCAGGCTGGTACGGCTGATTTCAGCCATACATCGGCTGAAATCAGCCGTATTTCTGCTCACTTTGCGTGGCTTCGGGTGCTGTCAAGATAAAAAAAATAATAATAATAAATAATAAAATAATAATGAAATAATAAAATATTGCAATAGCCAATAGCAAACTAGCTATTGCACCCGCCCACTGCTGCTGTCAATCAGCAGAGGGGACCCGCAGTTCTCCATAAGGTCCCCTCTGCAAAAGGTGAACTATGGCCTGAAGCTGGATTGTGCCTAATTTACATTTTATGTTGGCAGCTTGGCTGTAGTCAATGTTATTTGTGTTCCTTGGGTTTTCTCTAAGCCCAGGACATTGTTTGCTTCTGCATGCTTCTGGGTAGTGTTCTCCAGTAAAAAGAGTGAGAAGATACATTGTTTTCGGTTATGAATATTTATTCTGCCCTGGCTAATTATTATGGGGTTAATACAAGATATGTGGGCTGAGGAAGAGAATAAATACATTTTAGACTGTAAGCTCCTTGAGGGTATGGACTGATGTAAATGTGCAGTATGTGAAGCACTGCGTAAATTGTCATCTCTATATAAATACTTGTAATAAATACATTTAAAATATACTGTATTTGGGAAGACCTTTTAAAGGGGTCCTTGCCTCCGAGGCTCTGCCTTGGGATGATGTGTGTGTGTGTGTGTGTGTGTGTGTGTGTAAAGGGTTAAGTCTTGCCTCACAGGCCTGCTGTCTGAGGAATTAGTGATCTCCAGATAGGCAGTTGAATCGAAAGAGTCTTGTATAGTTAACTGCTGGTCCTGACTGAAAGATCAGCAACTAGTCTGTGAGAGGGGCTAAAGATACTTACAAGAGAACTATCCCATAGTTCTCTTTAGGGTCAGGGGAGGACGTATACTAGCATCCACCCCTGACCCAAAGCTCAGTATATAGCGGGCTATTGCCACCCAGTTGGCTGATTGACAGTGGGCTCTGCCTATCTGGAGGCAGAGCCAGCTGTGCCTGCTGAGTGGAGGAATGGACGGGTGAAGGGGGAATCCCTGCAGGGAGCGGTGACCACTAATGCAGTAACTGGGCAGAGGTGGAAAACGTTATAATATAAAAGGTACTTACATATTGCATGTAAAGCCAGGCATATGAAATACCCACAGGTCATTCCACAATAGCACTATTATGCAGCAGATACTTGAGGGCTCAGAAAAGAAAATTGGTAACTGTCAAGGTGGAAGCACAGCAAAGACAAAAAAGCTATTTGTGCAATAAAAGAAAAAAATGTGTTACTAATTAAAACATTTGCACCTACAGGAGTAAAAGGTAAGTGGTGTATCTCACAGCCTCAGTAGGATCCTCATGTGCCTGCTGTGGCCAGCAGTCAGGTAGACTGTCAGGTTTATCCTAGTCTCAGCCGCGGATGAACCATTCTATGATCTTGCATGTGATGGTGAGTGAGGCAGTGGCATCCCAGTAGTTGCTATTGCCTTTCTATTGCATTTTAAACACCTCCTGTTTTCATTAACACCCAATGGAATTTACAGCGATATCACTTGTAATATATGTTTTTTTAAACTCTGCAAGCTGTGGATGCGCATCTGGACTACATTATGTATGTAGTATTTATAATTCTTTCTATGCTTTTGATAAGTTAGCTTCTGTTCCTGTTATAATATATTCAAATGCCTGCATGTGTAATATTGATGTCTGTTAATAAAGCACTCCATAACTAGTTTGCCTACTATTACAGGAGACAACAAGATGTTTCTACACAAGAAGAATACTTGATTTTACTAGAGTTCATTGCAATCCAGGTCTCCTGAATATGCCTTTAAATCTCTTCAAGTCTAAAAATGATACCTAGGACATGTATAGGAAGTAAAGGGGATTGTGGTGGCAAATGGTCCCTTTACCAAAGCTCCCAACTGTCCCTCAGTTGCAGATACTGTCCCTCTTTTGGAACCAAATCCCTCTTTCCCTCATTCCTCATGAAATGTCCCACTTTAATCTGTGGTGTATTCATTTGTATAATTAAATATAGTATTTTATTGTCAAGATCTTATATATTGGGCTAAACTTTTTCCATACTTCAAATTATTACTCTGATTATTTCCTAAAATGAATGTAAAGGGTGTAGTAAAGTAGTGATCATTCTCGTGCCTAAATTTGTCATGGTCTGTATGAATGGGGATGTGGCAAGGGCACACCATTTGCCTAAATGCTCTGCTCTAAAAGGTTTCCCTCTTTTCCATCTCAGAAGGTTGGGAGTTCGGCCACTACTTCCACTACAAAGATGACAGGTTTTGGTAACGGTTTATGCAGAGTACTACACCTAAACTGCAGTGGATTTTGTTCTTGAAGCGGAACTAGCAGAAGGTAGGTCATGCTCTCTGTGTTTCTTTTTTTGAACTAGAGTTCAGGCATGACAACAATCCATGTCTCTAATCTCTATGCTGTGCTTGGACACAGTTTTGTTATTTTAAGATGTCCTACGACCTGCAGTAATGGCAGAGATTACAGGAAAACTCAGCAAGTGCAGTAACAATTCATGGGGTCTTCATAGTTTGAGAGTTCAGAGTCAGAGTTTGATGTGCAGTATGAAGCTGTGGTACTACATACCATGTGCTTAAAGTGTGATTTATTTGATAACAATGCCTAATTCATTGAAGAGAAAAAAAAAGTTTAACATATTTGTAAGGCCCTTTATCAATCATTTCTCAAAGCTTTTTGGGGATGTTAAAGCAAATCTCAGATGTTCAGATACCAGAAGCTTTTTTTTTTTATATCTTACAGTCAGTAATGTAAGCAGGAAACTCCATGAACTCATCTCCCCAGCGTTCCCTGTGCCCTTACACTGCTAGTGCGGTCACAAGTAGTTAGACTGGGCCAATGCAGTTTATTTCAGTGCAAAATCCAATAAACAATTTCAGAACTGACCAACACTAAATCACCACCATTTAAAAAAATGTTGTCGCCTTTAAAAACACCACAAAAGTTTGGACCACACTCATACCCCAAACTGAAAATCACAAGCTTTCCATTTTTTTTCTATAGTTAATCATGCATCACTGGGTTTGATATTGCCCCCAGCGATTTAAACATCTCTTAAAATGCCCTTTTGCACTTCCGGTTCCGGCGCCTACCGAAGCAGCTGCACATGTAGAGAGCTCCGGCTCCACGGGACATAAAATCTGCCTAAAAAAACACATACCAGGTGAAAACCTACAAGGGAGACCTGCTCCTACGCAAGACGTACCTGGTGATACCATCCATGGACAAGTTTGTGGCCAGGAGCCAAACTCGCCCACGCACGGGGACCCGGGTAGACGAGAAGGCCGCATCCCCGGATCGCGCCCTATCTGAGCTGCCGATGCAGCAGCCACCCACCTCGATGAAGGAATCGGGACCGAAGGAGGTACGATCAAGCGACCCCGCTTCCATTGCTGAAGCGGTGGCGAGATTACTCAAGCCGACGATACAGGAGGCGGTGGACTCGGCGGTGCTCAAGGGCATACAATCGCTACGCCATGACATCATGGCACAAGCACAACGCATAGGCGAAATGGAGACTAGGGTGGCATTATTGGAAGACGAATTGACACAGGCCCATGCCCACATAAGAGAGGGTGACAAGAAGCAAGCAGCGATAATGGAGAAACTGGACGACCTTGAAAACAGATCCAGGAGAAACAATCTGAGAATTGTAGGCCTACCTGAA
>NW_017306504.1:825744-838637 GCF_000935625.1 Nanorana parkeri | reverse complement strand
GGAAGTCGGTGAGTTTAAGATGATAACAATGAATCTAGGTAAAATGTTCAAATAGAGACTAGTTGACTGTCTCATTGTCTCCTTGGATAAGTAAGGTGGCGACCAAGCGGTAGATGTTCCTTAGGGGAAAGCACCCTAAGATATAGAGTAGGATGGAGGGGACGACAGTACAGCAAAGAAAAGGGGGGAGGGAGAGCGAGTGGGCGCCAAGATGGGCCACTTGCTCTTGCCAGAGCCATCCTAGAACACTCGTCTATTAAATACAATGATGGAGATACCACGCAGTATAAACCCTACCGCGGGGTCGCACTACAAAATGTACCTTAGGATAGGATAGGATAGGATATGCAATGTTCAATAGATCCAGCAGGATTATGTTAATGCGAAGTTGTTGGAAAACAGAAAAATGAAAGACTGTTGATGATGCCATGCAAAACATGTTGTAAACATTCCTTGAATTTGTCAACACAATAAAATGTTTTTGAAAAAAATGCCCTTTTGCTTAGAAACTCTTCCACCCTTGGAAGTCCTTTTACATGTAAAAAACATGCATGCAATAATGTAGGGTGAACCATCGCCAAAGCAAATGTTCATAATTTTCACCCACTCCTGCCAAAGTTCTTCCTGAAAGAAGATCTTATTCAGATTTTTAGAACTACACATAGACAGAAATAAACAAAGAATGGATGCTTTATACTTTATAAGGTAAACACACAAATGCCTTTCTACAACAGATGACAAGGCTATATATTGTCCTCTAACATGTTCTCATACCTTGTAACTGTGGACGTATGTAATGTATTGTATTGTTACATATCACTTGAATGGTACATTTAGTTGCACTTTTTAGACAAAGGTCTAGTTTGTGCAAGGGATTTTGTTTTTATTTAAGCAGCATATCATCCCATAGGGATTAGGACTATTTGTTTTTAAATGTTTTTAGGTGTCTGTAAAGATGTATGTAGTGAGATAAATGTATGTACATTGAAACCATGTTAATCAATTAATGAACATAAATGATTTCTGTACTATATTTGGAACTTGCTTTACGAGAATTTTTTTGTTTGGTTGTTTAAATTATCCAATGCTGGTAGAAAGAGGAAAAGAAGCAGATAGATAGCCTACTGATCACCAGGGTAAGTATGTTTATTACATCTGTTATAGCTCTAGAAAGAGACACAAAACATTTTAAAAATTATTAAAATATTACTTCTGAGTTTGCTTCTTTTATTCCAATGCCCAAATAAGTTAAAGCGCACCTTTACATTCAAAAATCAAATTCTACCAAAAGCAGCCATCTGTGTATGATGATTATTAATAACATTATCATGTCAGGTGTAAAATGCTGTGATTTTTAAATACCTACACTTGCAGAGCATTCACTTTGTGCTTTGAAAGGGCAAAACTGGGATTGCCTTGTCACTGAAATGACATCTCGTTAATGTAAAAAAAAACATGACCTCGAGATCTTGCAATAGTGGTGCTCTGTCAAAAGCTCCAATTGAACGAGCTCTCCAATGATGTCATGTCCGGTGACTTTGTCAGTAGGAGATTTGCATCAGATGGCTCTAGTGCATGTGCACCACCCGCAGCATTTTCAAAATCCTCCTGGAGTTCTCCAATGCCTTTCACTGCACCTTTGTGGCTTCAGAAGCCTCTTTGAGGTCTCCAAATCCCTTTACTACACCTGTGCGGGAGGATACTTGTCTGACTCTGGCAGCCATACTGAGTGGGGAAAATTATGAAGCTGCACAGGCGTGGAATTAACCCTTGGTGAAGCAATAAGGAGGCATGGAAAGAGAAGCATTTGCCCTCTTCAAACATGGCCACCCACTACATTGCAGCACCAAAGGTTATTAACTAAAAAATTATTTAAAAAAGAAAATACAGCGTTTTAAAATGTGTTTAATTTGATTATTGTATATTAATGCATATAGGAATGGATTTTCTAGAAATGTAATATTGCAACGTAAAGGTCCCCTGTAAGCTCTAGCTTTTTTTTTTGTAATAACATCTTCACTCCGTGTCCGTTACATCAGGCGCCGGAACCGGAATTAGCTCTAGCTTTTGATCAAACTAAAATTGAGGTTTTCCATCACCTCCCATCTGTTTTTGTAAATCTGAAAAAGATAACACTTTGGGGCATATTTATAAAGCAGTGAATCTAAAGAAATATTTACTGCAGGTGAATCTTCCAGGTATATGGGTTTTAAGTGACAATGATTTATTTGCCCCCAGTTAATGTTTAGTGAAGTTTGTTGAATGTCACATTCATTGCTTTATAAATATGACCCTTGATGTTAACAATACAAATGTAAATTCTAAAATAACTGAAAATTCCTAATTGGTGAATTTAAGTCGGTGTGACCTAACAACGCTTGCAGTCTTTTAATAATAGTAGAGGATTTTAAAATCTTTTCTCCTTAAGAACAGAACAAAACATGCTTAAAGGAATAAAAATGAAGTAGATAATGCCTTCAGTATTTAAAGTTAATAAAGAAAGAACATTTTAATAATGCAAGACACCAGTTTAATACTTTGAGGGGAGGATGTACATGTGATTACAATGTCGTTCAACTGAACAGTAAGGTCAGAGAGGCAGCACACCCTTTTACAAGGTACACAATGCATTTCATGCATGAGGTACTTATCTGGAATGAAATGTTAACTGAACAAATACATAACATTCATTTAAACAAAGGACAACATAGCTGAGTATGCTACAGCATGTATTCCACATTAAGTAGAAAAAAGTTCATAGAAAACGATTGTGCAGAGCTAGCAGTGACAGCTAGCTCCGCCCAATAGTTTCCTATTGTCCGGCGGCTCTGATGCTGTAAAAAAAAAAAAACAATCTCCCGGGCGCTCTGGGAGCCCCCCGCTCCCGGCCGCCAAGAAGAGGCGGCCGGGAGTTTACTATTGGCTATTTCAATTTGCAGTCCGAAGGATCGGCCGAAGCTACGGCCAGATCCTTCGGGAGCTTTGTGAATAGACCCCCATGTATCAATGAACCCCAAGGGAACTGCTGTATTTTATGGGCCCTCTTAGCCTTTCTGCTGGTTATTTGTCCATTACCTGCATCCAGACACTCACTGACCCACTGACAGAGACCAACGGACAGACTTCCACTGTGTCAATCTAGTTTTTGTAAAATTTATTGGCTCAAACATCTAGGAGATAGAGGGTTGGGGATGAAGGATACTCAAAAAAAAGCAAAGATTTCCTCCAATTAGTAGTATCTGGCAGTATATTTAACCTCTGCCACAGGCTAATGTAGATATGGCAGGACAGACAGACAGCTACCTTTATAGGAGAACAATGAGGTGAGTGATTTACACTCACACGTCGACTCTATAGATTGGGAAGTGAGCGAACACATATCGTCGCTCGTTCACTTCCTGATCATCCACCTGCAGAGAGTGGTCAGTATCGGTCACCGCTCCCTGCAGGGATTCCCCCCTCACCCATCCATTCCTCCACTCAGCGGGCACTGCCTCTAGATAGGTAGAGCCCACTGTCAATCAGCCAGCTGGGTGGCAATAGCCCGCTATATACTGAGCTTTGGGTCAGGGGAGGATGTTAGTATATGTCCTCCCCTGACCCTAAAGAGAACTATGGGATAGTTCTCTTGTAAGTATCTTTAGCCCCTCTCACAGACTAGTTGCTGATCTTTCAGTCAGGACCAGCAGTTAACTATACATGACTCTTTAAGGTGCCCATACACTTTACAAAAGCCTTGCGAGGGTTGTAAAGTACTTTAAAAAACGTACAATCTGCCCATCTTGGACAGGCAGATCGTACTTGCGATCATCGCAAGCCTGCCCCCCTGAGGGGTGGGCTTCCGCTGACTTTAATGAGGGGCGGGCTTACGATGACTGCAAACGGGCAGTGTGCTCGTGCGCACACTGGCCCGTTTGGTAGTTGTCGAACCAGCAGGCCACTAATTAGCCGAGAATCGTATGATTCCCGGCGGGTTTTCTAGCATGCTGGTTCAACGGAAGACGTGCGACCGTGCAGTAGAAATGGTTGCACGCCTTCCATACACTGCACAATTATCGTACGATCGCGGGATTTCCCGCGATTCTCGTACGAGAATCGTGAAGTGTATGGGCACCTTTAGATTCAACTGCCTCTCTGGAGATCACTAATTCCCCAGACAGCAGGCCTGTGAGGCAAGACGTAACCCTTTGCACACACACACACACACATCATCCCAAGGCAGAGCCTCGGAGGCAAGGACCCCTTTAAAAGGTCTTCCCAAATACAGTATATTTTAAATGTATTTATTACAAGTATTTATATAGAGATGACAATTTACGCAGTGCTTCACATACTGCACATTTACATCAGTCCATACCCTCAAGGAGCTTACAGGCTAAGGTGTATTTATCCTCTTCCTCAGCCCACATAACTGGTATTAACCCCATAATAATTAGCCAGGGCAGAATAAATATTCATAACTGAAAACATTGTATCTTCTCACTCTTTTTACTGCAGAACACTACCCAGAAGCATGCAGAAGCAAACAATGTCTTGGGCTTAGAGAAAACCCAAGGAACACAAATAACATTGACTACAGCCAAGCTGCCAACATAAAATGTAAACTAGGCACATTCCAGCTTCAGGCCATAGTTCACCTTTTGCAAAATTGTAATACATGCTCCTACATTGATAAAAATGTGCATGTAATACATTTTTGCATTGGAGCCTGCAGAGCATTGCAATTGCACAGGAGCAATGCACAGACTCTAATCAATAGACTACAAGTGGGGTGAATTCACTGCCCCGTGGTCCCTGTAAATGGAAAATTTGTCTGTGCAGGCAGACACGCACAGAAAGCTTCAGAAACACCATGATTCCAGAAAGTGGGGGGTGGTTTGAGGGTGGGGGGCTGGGAAACATGACCATGTTTATTTTTACACCCTAAATATGGTCCTATGGAAACAGGTGTTAGGTTCTAAAGGTGGAGTATGATTTTAAAGCAGTGTCCCTGCAACTGTTTAAATGATCAATTGAGATTATAAGGAACACTTTGTTAGGGCAGTCACAGTTTCATGTCGCTTTCAGCCATTTATATTGGGGTTGCCTGCAAACTAAATAAAGATAAGACAGCTGTCATTTAAATCGATAAAAAGGCAATGCACACCAAATTTGCACACCAATGCACACTAAATTAGCTTCAGACAGCCCTGCTTGACAGATTTTGGGGGAGAATTTATTGGACAGCAATTGTCCAGTCTAATTGTGTCACCTCTGGTAAGCTACTGCTATGCCACTCCTTTCTGCAAAGCCTTAACAGAAATATTCATGTGGCCGATTGTAACTGTTATACCAGAAGGTGGGCTGAAAGAAAAGTAAACTCAACTGGTCAATCCGACTCGCTTTCTCAAAAGTGTGGCACAGACAAAGTTGCAGTACATCACAGCATATTAATCCAGTACAGTTGAGTGCATCAAATCCCCAGATTGTTAAGTGAAACCAATAGGGATGAGCCAAACATTCCTGGGTTCATTTTGTGGGACGTTCACCGAACTGCTTCGAAGTTCAAATTTTAACCTGAACCCTGTTGAAGCAATTGGAAGCTGATTTTTTTTTAAATCAATTCTCTCCATTTTCAAGGCCAATAGATCAGGTATTGCCATACACAGGACAAAGGGAGCTGGGCACTGCCATGAACAAGTACCAATGAAAAAAAAAGTTTGAAAAATTCTGTTCTTTTAATATTGCCTAAAGTGAAACCATATAAATGCTAAATTCCTTTCAATAATATGCTAGCGGAACACCCTAAACCTACCTTTGAAGTACTGCACCTGCTGAATGTGTAGAATGAACTGCAGCGAAACTGACATTTTGTGAAGGAAAAAAATGTAATTTGCAGCAAATGATATCTTTTGCTGCTGGCTTTTGTAAGAAATAAAAAAGCAGCATGTGGAACCTTTATCTATACCAGGGATGGCCAATCTGCAGCCCTCCAGCTGTGATGGAACTACGAATCCCATGAGGCTTTGCAAGATTCTCACAGCCACAGACATGACTCCCGGAGAGAGATGCTTCATGGGGTTTCACCACAGCTGGGGGGCCGGAGTTTGGACATCCCTGATTTATACCAACCTCTTATCAGGGTCTGTTATAAATGTTGCTGTTAAAAAAAACGTCATTTTCTGTAAATGGCATTTTTTTCTTCACAGTTTTGCTGGAGTAAAAAAAGTAAAATGACCATGGCCATATTTAAATAATGAAGTCAGCTGGCATCTATGCCCTTTTATTTATATTCAGCTGTTGACTGTGGAATCTCCTGGCATTCAGCTGAATAGGACCAGGGAGGCATTGCTGGTTGTTAGCATGATAGTCCAGATCCCCAGCCTTCTATTTGTAAATAAAGCAGCTGGGAGATTCTGGGTATCATCACCCAGCTGCCGGGACCTGTCATTTGCAACAAGAGTATCAGTGGGAGAAGAATGTTAGGGTGGCAGGTTGATGTGTTGGTGGGCATTGCTCATAGTGACTGGTGCTGGATCTACATTGCTGGATGACATGATTGGCATTGGATTTACATCAGGATATATTTGTATTTATTTATTAATGTATCTATTTATTCTAAAGGGAGGAGGGCCTCTAGATTCCAAAAAGTCCAAGGGCCAGGGATGTGGAGATAACGCCCTTGTCCACATTAACATGGGAATAAGGTGCCTTGCAGCAAAAAAAATGGGGGGGGGGGGTCCCCCTCAAAATCCACACCATAACCTTATTCAGACATTCAGCTTGGATGGCCAGGATAAAGAGGGCAGTGAGTATAAGCCACTCCTCTTGAACCATACCAGGCCAAATGCCCTCAACATTGAGAGGGTACCCTGCCAGGCAAGGCACCTTGTCCCCCATGTTGATGCAGACAAGGGCCTCATCATCACATCCCTGGCCTGGTAGATATAGGTTTCTGTAGGGAGACTTAGAAACTGGAAGCCCTCTTTACAATCAGGTCCCCATTAGGTATCTGGCCCTCCCTTCTACATTAATGAGTATAGGGTACATAGGATTAATTCTTATTCATTCATAAAAATGTTTGAAAGTGTAAATAAAAAAAACCATTCCATACAAAAAAAATACTTAGATAATCTACCTCTCTCCAAAACAATGTCTCACAATATAAATCCAATGTCATTTACATTATCCATCAATGTAGATCCTGAGTCAATTATGATAAGTGATGCCCAATGATCCATCATCATTATGATGCTGTCCGGACTCTACTCACATGACAAATGACAGTTCCCCAGTGCTCCTGGAATGTATATAAATGTATAGGTATGAATAAATCCATCACTTAGAGGCGGTAGTGAAACTGACGCTAACTTAATGACTTCCAATTGCTTTAGCTGGAGGTTGGTGTAGGTGGATGACCTGTCAAAATCTGAACAGTTTGTTTGCCTTTTCATAGAACTGTGAATAGACTGGGTATGAATTAAACCCGAACCGGAAGCTCTTACCTATTCATCTCTATTACGTGGTTGTTGATGGGATGTGACAAGGACACCACATTTCTAAAAAGGGCAAGAGGCATTTTCTTTACATGCCAAAAATATCCTTAGCCTGAAAATAAAAACCAATGCAGCCACTACATCTAAGGACCGATAAGCTGTGATATATTATATATATATTTTTTGTGTATAGAAATGCTAGAATAGGGCTTTGTTATATACCCCTTCTTCCCCGCCTTTAAAAACTAGGTTAAACAGAATACTCCATTGGTCCCACTGAAATCAGTTGGTAATCTTCCAAAATGCTGACAAGAACCAGTAACGTGCGGTACTTCTTGCTCGGGGTGAGGCATTCCCCCGCACCAGCCAGCCGTAGCCCCGTCCCCAAGCTAGTGTAACGGAGGAAGGGAGGAGACAGGGAGGAGCCTCCCTGTCCCTCACTTGCTCCTCACCGCTGAAGCTTCGTGACAGGTTACACAGCGGGGAGGATTTCCCTGCTATGTAACCTGTTAGATGCCGATCTGAATGGAGAAAAAGCTGTCAGCTTCAGACATGAAGCTGACAGCTTTTTCCTCCATAATTCTATGTGAGGCTCTGCCTCACCTGCCTCCCCTGGCCCCCCTTTCCTGACTAGAACTGAATACCCAGAATGAAGTATAGGAGTCTTTGAAAATGAAAAGCCAGCCACCAATTTTCAAATTGGTGTAGACCTTATGATATGAATTTCCTAACACTGTAATTCAACGATTATTTAACTGATAGAAGTGTGTCCTTAAAGTATACTCAGTTTGCTTATCTCCCAGAGCTATACATACTTCAGGCTTCTTTAATTTACAGGTAACTCAGTAGAAAATTATTAATAGCGTACTATTTACACTGAAGATCTGTAGTTACCATTTTTGATACATTCTTCAAAGTTATTCTTAATGTGAATTTTTGCTTTTATTTTAACTTCCATATTTGGATATTCTCCAAGTTGTCCATTACTCTTTCAAACTATATTTTATACTTCTCAAGGGAGGAGAAAAAATAGAGTAAACATATTGACAACCATTTGACAATTCCTGTATACAAAGGTCTCATCATAAAATCTGTGTCAAATTACATGTAAAGACAGTATGCATGCTTGCATAAGGACAGAGTAGAATTAACTTGACAGATGTTGTTCTGTATATACATTTAATGTACACCACCCTGCCTTCTGGAGGAAGAGACAGGGTTGTCTGTGGTTCATCATATGTATGTGCTTTCTCATTTTTAGTAAAATATTTGAAGAAGACATGTAGCTTTTGGAACATTTTTGTTATTTCCTTTCTTTTTTGGTTACAGGTTGATAGTAAAAAGGAAACCAGTGCTGAGAAAAATGCAAGTTGCTATGGCCTGCCTCCAAATTCTAGGATGTAATGCTAATTCTAATGCAAGTTCCTGACTGTGAATAAGTATTAATATAAAGAGCTTTGCCTTCACTCTGACTTCACTTGCTGTATGCTTTTCCTGGATCAGTGGCTCAATGAGGGGAATTTATCAAAACTGGAGCAGACAGAGTCAGCTTCTCATTTCAGTTTGTGCAGTCAAGCTTTGAAAACTAAAGATAAAAACTGATTGGTTGTCGTGCACAGCTGCTCCAGATTTTGTCTGCTCCAGTTTTGATGAATTCACCTCAATGTATTTAAGTCAGAGACACTAAGGCAACTAGACTTCAGAAAGAGGCTAACAATAGCAACCTCAATAAGTCTTTCATATAGGTTTGCTTGAAACATCAAGTTACAAATGAGCAGTACATTTAAAGGTAAGATTTTATTTATATGCTTTGTTTTTAAATTCATGGAAGAAGTTATTTCTTTTTACCCAGTCTGTAATTTAGAATATATACATACCAGGCCTGGTTGCCATTTCTCCCACTCTAGATTTCCCGACAACTGTCTGACCAGCAGATGCTCCACTGAAAAAGAATTAATGGCTTGCCCTCTCAAACATTACCCCTTCTTGAGACTTTTTTTTTAATTCATGAAATAAGTTATTTCTCGTTACTCAGCCTGTAATTTAGAATATCCACATGGAAGGCGAGGTTGCCATTTCGCCCACTCTGGACATTCCAAGAACTGTCTGGCCAGCAGATGCTCCACCGAGAGTGAATTATGCGGAAGTAGTGATTAAATACCACCAAAAGAAAGCTCTATCTGTCCCCAAAAAATGGTATAAAATTAATTTCAGTACAGCGTTGCATGGCGGAATAAATGTCAGTCAAAGTACTGCAGCGCTGAATACTGAAAAATGGCCTGGACAGGAAGGGGGTGTAAATACAGCGGTCAGCAAGTGGTTAAAAAAAGATATAGATTACATCACAAGAAGCAGTGTATAAAATTGTAGTTACCCTTGAGCCCCACAGCCTGCAGGTCCAGAGAAAATGCTTCTTTTGTCTCTATTGTAAATTGATCCCTAATTGGAAATCAGTGAATGTATATGTCTGGGTTGATTTTGTGATTTTATTAAAGATAAAAGCAAATTAATACAATACAAATGACAAAAAAATGTCAGGTATTAAGAGTAGAGGTGCGTGCACATACCTGCAGCAAGTGCTGCCATTATACTCTAATTCTAGGCTGGTTTAATGGTCACTTATGGTAGTGGTAAGGTTTACCAACCTGTTCCTGCCTCCTGCACATCCCTACTGGCCAGTGAGACAGTCCATTATAGTGATGAGCCAATAGGAATGTATGTGAGCTTTGCTTGACAGAATGTCCCACTATTACGGCATAGCGGTGAGATTGCAGACTCTTGCAGTTATGTGCAGACACCTGTAAATCACTAAGTACTTTATACCTGACAACTTTTTTTATATGCTAGAGTTGCTTTAACGCATTTCAATTAAATTCCAGTAGGCAAACACCTGAAATAATGGTCTTTAGAAAACTCTATTACAGTCTAGATTTAGAGAAAAGAAGAGAACAGTTATTATCAAACACAGCACTGTCCCTCATCCACCCAGCGTTATCCTATAATTTCTCCCAAACATCTTCAAGCAGAATTCTAAGTTATAAATTACAGTAGCAGGACAATAACTTACTTTGCTTCCCGTAGATTTTTCAGAAATTCAAGCATCCCCTAAAAATGCATTAGAATGTATCCCCCCTTGCTAATGTTATGTATTTTAAGCACATGTCTGGATTTGTACATTACAAATGTACATTATCAAAATAACAGTAATTTGCTCAGTAAATCTGTCACTTTCAGATATCACTGAGTTCCTTTACTGTTTGTGACATTACTTATGAACAGCTTCATGGCAGCTCTCACACTGCTGTTAAAAAAAAAAGGTTGGCAGCTACAGAAACAAAAATCTGTAGCGGTTGTGCAGAAGATGTTAGCTTGATGTAAAGATGTTGATGTAAATCAAATGAATTATCAAAGGGAAAACATAAATGACCCGGATTTCCATCTCTTGTCTGTAGACTCTTGAAGCATTATATCGCTAACAGCTAATCTTGCTGCACTTCACAAAGAATTAAGTTAAATTACATGTTAAAGAAATAATATTTATCAGGCATGAAGAATTTGTCCTGAAAATAGGTACATGTCAATTTGTGATCCACAAATTCCTGGCAGATTGTCAAATTTAACAGTGAACAAACAGCTAGAGATATGCTTGAATTTTTACATTGAATTTTGTATGAAATATAGCAGATTAGATTAATTTGAGGAACCTTTTATGAGACAATTATGAAGGATGACATTTTCTATCACTTTTTGTACAGAACTCTAGTTGCCTGACTGTTAAGTGGCCCCTTACTTGCATACCTTTTCAGTCATTGGTTGGCAAGAAGTGTGCAGATAATAGAGTTGATTTATTAAAGAAATAAAGGTTGTTTGTTTAGCAAAGTAAATGTTGGTAAATAGGGTGAACCTGTGTTTGTTTTGAATATCCAATGATGTGCAAGGGAAATAATTAAACAAATAGATTCTTGTTACAGTATGATTGGGTATTCAAAGTTAATACAGTTTCACCTTATTTACAAACATTCACTTTTGCAACTTTTGGGCTGAATTCTTATTTCTCAAAACGTGGCAGCTGTCCCCTGCTGTACCTCTTCTTTGCCACAAGACATTCACAGTTTTCCAGGTAGAATGATGCACAACTTCTGACTGTAAGTGCAGGGCATCATGACTCTTCCCTCTAGGGGGCATCATCATGGTTTCCTTCATTCACAGTTTACTGATACAGTGTGCTGCGGAGATGTCATCATCTTGGTACAGCTGTCTGCACTAGTATGGACCAACAAGCCTGGAGAAGAGGCAAATGTGTCTGTCCTGAAGACTTTTGAAAAGGTAAACATTAAAAAATAAAAAGCATTTAAAGCAGAACACCATGCAAATCAAAGCTTATCCCTTGCAGTGGGGCAAGTCCCGCACTGCAAGGGGTAAGTACTTGTTTTGTCTAGGGAGCTAAAATACCAAAAGTAATATTCACCCGACCCACAATCCTGGCTTGCTCTTAGATCACTCCCTTCAGCCTCACTCCCTCTCTTCTCTAGTGGTTTAAGGTCCTTTGAGTCATCACGTTCTATACCATTTATAGAACATGAGGTCGCCAGGGGACATACCATCGCTGGAGCAGAGGAGGAGACAGGCTTGAGGGAGTGGTGTAGGAACAAGCTGGGATCCCCTTTTATAACTTATTACTTAACCCTTGCAGTGTGGGGGTAGCTCACCTTCAAGGGTTAAGATATGATTTGCCTTGAGTTCTGAATTAATACTGCCAGTGGAGACCACAAGGGGGGTGGTGGGCAATTTGGGTTGGATGTCACAAAACCCTGAGTTTGGCTTTAAGTAAATCAACCCTACTGACCTCTGACACCCCTGATCAGCATACTTTCAAGTCAGTGCCTTAGAAAGTATTGAATCCATTGGATCTGCTTAAAAACAGGCAGCTAGTATTTTTAACTATGCCAACTCCCAGTGGGGGGCGTGTCTGAGCGGACGTCTAAAGACGCCCGCTCAGATCTAGAGAGCTCCTGGCCGGCCGTTTTTTTACTACGGCTGGCCCGGAGGCAGTTAATACAGTTTGCAGGCATTCAAGAAGAACTCCAGGATTTTTTATTAACCCTTGCAGTGGGGCTACCCCCGCACTGCAAGGGTTAAATGCTCAATTCCATCTAGGGAAAAAAACAACAAAGTTATACTCACCTGAACCTCAGAGCTGGCTGCTACTCTGGTCCCTGCCACCTGTCTCCTCCTCTGCTCCAGAGATGAAATGTCTCTAACCATCCTCACGTCCTATACAACGTATAGGACGTGATGACTCACAGGACCTTAACCCTTTCGCTGCCAAGGACGTATGGCATACGGACCTACAAAAGTGCTTCCAGCTGGCCAGGTCCGTATGCCATACGGACCTGGCATTTACAGTTCTACTATAAG
>NW_017306504.1:817650-824343 GCF_000935625.1 Nanorana parkeri | reverse complement strand
AAAAAAAATAAATACAAAATTATTAAAAAATAAATAAAAAATGTTAAAAAAATTAAAATAAAAAAATGTAAAACCAAAATAAAATTATTTAAAAAATGTATAAAAAAAAAAAAAATAATAATAAAAAAGCACAACCCCTCCCTCCCACCACATAACATACACATATTGAGGTGTACGCCATGCACATGCGCTGCAGTGTGTTTGTAAGAACGCATCGCAGTGCATGATTTTTTTAATGTATTTTTTTCTTTAAAAAAAAATTAAATTAACTGTGGCAGCGCATGGCAAAGCTTTGTGACGCATTGCCATGCGTTGTGATCTTTGTGTTGCAATAAATATACGCCTGTATCATTTTATCACAACACAAACACCAACACAGCGTGACATTTTTTTTTAACATAAGTTGCTTATTTACAGTTTTGCGTACCGTAATTTTTTTACCTTTTCGCAAAAAGGCGCAATTTCAAATTTGCAAATATTTGTTATTTATTAACTCAATACAGTTTTATCTTTTAGATTTAGTCAGAAAATTATTTTTTTTTGTGCGCTGATACTGATTTTAGTGTGTTTTATCAATTGAATTGTGTATTTTTATCGGTTTAATATTAATTTGAGAAACATTTGCGCAATTATCGCAGGGCCTACAAATTTAGTATCACCATCTTTTTATTCTACCGGGCCTGCGCTTTCAGAAAATATATGGTTTGGGGGGTCTTTTACAAACGCTAGCAACGCAGCAGTTGAAAATCAAATCAATAGGAAAAAATTGCAGAAAATTCAAAAATGGCTTGGCCAGCTGATTTGAAAAATGTTCCGGAGGGCTTGGCAGCGAAAGGGTTAAAAGAAAACTATGTGGTAAGTGTTTTTCCCCATAGTTCTCATAAGGGTTATGGGAGGACATATACTAGCATCCTCCTGTGACCCAAAGCTCAGTATATCGCGAGTTACAGCAAAAGGTACACTGAGACCGCCGCAGCCGGGATGGATCCTGACATTACTGTCGAGATCCACCCAGCTACGTGAATGACAGCAGGCTCTGCCTATCTAGAGGCAGAGCCAGCTGTACCCGCCCCATCCGTTCATCCAGTCAGCGCTAGGGGATCGGACAGGGGAGGTGGGGAATCCCTGCAGTGACAGTCACGGCTCTCTGCAGGGACATGATCGAGAAGTGAGCGAGCGACGGTATGTGTTCGCTCACTTCCCAATCTATTGAGACAAAGTGTGACAGTTTCATTGTCACACGTCAGCTCAAACTATGAGGCTGAGTGATTTTCACTCACGTTATATAGTTCTCCTTTAAATGCTCATTTGCATCTAGTTTAAAAAAACAAAGTTATACTCATCCAAATCTCCAAGCTGGCTTCTTCGTAGACTGGTCCTTCCAATGTCTCTCCCCTTCCTCTGTAGTGGCCTAAGGTCCCTTAAATCATCAACATCTACAAGCATGTGTATAGACATGAGGACACTGAGGAAGAATACAATGCTGCAGGGAGGAGGAGACAGACTGGATGGAGTTCAGTGACAGCTGGCCAGCTCGGAGCTTTGGGTAATTATAACTTTGTTATTTTAGCACCTAAACACAAATGAGAACTTAAAGGAGAACTATGGGGTTAGGGCTTTTCCCCATAGTTCTCCTTAGGGTAACGGGAGGACACAAACTAGCGTCCTCCCATCCCCCTAAGCTCAGTATATGGCGAGCTATAGCTCGCCATATACTGAGACGCCGCAGCTGAAGTGGATCCCGACAATTAT
Organism: Nanorana parkeri; assembly: GCF_000935625.1. Lineage (NCBI taxonomy): Eukaryota > Metazoa > Chordata > Amphibia > Anura > Dicroglossidae > Nanorana > Nanorana parkeri. The sequence goes on along the minus strand of NW_017306504.1, from coordinate 822,591 downwards.
GTCTGGATCCGGCCAGCTGCGTGAGTGACAGCTGGCTCTGCCTATCTAGAGGCAGAGCCAGCTGTACCCGCCCCCTCCCCCGTCTGTTCCGCCAGTCAGCGCTGGAGGATCGGAGCAGGGAGGGGGGAATCCAGCCACTCCCCTGTCACGGCAGAGAGCTGTGACAGGATCGAGAAGTGAGCGAACGACGGTATGTGTTCGCTCACCTCCCGATCTACGGATCCGACCTGTGACAGTCTCATTGTCACTCACCTCATAGTTCTCCTTTAACCCCTGTTGTGTGGGGGTAGCCCCACTGCAAGGGTTAATAAAAAAAAATCCTGGAGTCCTCCATATCCTTTGTGACTATTAAGGAATACATGTACTTTGAAATATTTGTGCTTGAAGTTCAACTTTAATAATTCTATATTCCATTGCACAACTTGCAGCCATGAAGAAAACATTAGTGGACTGGTGAATCATGATTTACCTGTACATATGACTAGCCATAGTTATATGTAACCAGTACAGGTGCACAGCTGAGTAAATTAGTATGAGAATCAGGCAGACTGACAAATTCTGTGAAAAATGGCCTGGCCAGGAAGGGGGTGAAACACCATGGCCTTTAAGTGATTAATATCTATAATGATTTTCCTAGATTCCTTGTAAAACAGACAGATAGACATGAAAATAATCTGTCAGATTAAAACCAGATAAACTGATGATTCTGCTGATTATATCACCACTAGAATACAGGAATTTCCTTTGTCGGGACTGCAAAAGTTAAATTTTCATTATGGACTTTTTCTTGGATGGTGGAGCTGCTACTGGAGGAGATTTATGGTTGGAATTTTACTAGAGAGGAGTTTGCTTGCAAAAGTTAAAAAAAAAAAACATTTTGGCTTTAGATGCAATTTAACCTTCCTCGCGGTATGATTTTTTATTTTGTTTTCAATTTTTTTCGTCTTTGTCATTTTTTTTAAATATCCCGCCGGTTCCGCCCCCCCCCCCTGTGATGTGTGCGCTCGCAAGCGACGGAAGCCGGCATCGGCCGCAGAACACAGCGTGGCTCGAGGGACAAGGTAAGTAAATGCAATGCGGCTTTCCCGAGTGTAGCTCCGTGCTAGCGCTTATAGTATGGAAAAGTAACCCCGAGCTACACTCGGGAATACCGCCAGGGAGGTTAAAAAAAGTTTTGAATACAAAGACTGCGACAAATGAGTGTCATGTATATTGCAAGTATGTTTCAATTCTATTTAACTATGCCCTATTAACTATGCCCCACACTACATGTTCAATCCCTGATGAAGCCCAGTGTCATGAAGGATGGGACTAGAAGATAGACATGTGCACCTGCAAAAAATGTGTTTAGTTTCGTTTCGTTTTGATTGAGATTTTGCTTTATTTCGTTTTTCGGAATTTGGGTCCGAAAGTCAATTTATTTCGGAATTCGAATCCGTACTAAATTTTGTTTCTAATTATTTACGTTTTCGTTTTGTTCGTTCGTTCGATGCAGCAAAGTGACATTTAAAGGGAAAAAAAATTTTGTTCTCAAATGTCACTTTGCTGCAACGAAAGTTCATCCAAAAAAAGAATCGGAAATTCGGAATCGGAAATTCGGATTCGTTTGCATTAGTTATATCTGTAATTCGGATACATACGAATCTCCGAATTTCAGAAATTTCGTACAAATTACTAGAAGATATTTTCATTCTTGGACAAGCTACACCCTCCAGAAGATTGCAGGAGGTGGAGAAGGGTCCATGGTATGCTAAATTCAGTGATTCTAGTAAATTTCATGTAATGAGTGTGACTTTTTTTCTTCTTTTCATTGTTTTGTTTTTTTAAATGGAGCTACATGTTTGGAACTTTCTTTGTCTCTAATGTAATATAATATACATGTATTTACCAGTGGATAAATCTTTATGTAAGGTAAAGAAAACTAAGTACTTCAGGACCTTCTTTTAATTAAGGGGTATTGCATTATAGTAAGCCCTCTCCATGTGGTGGAAAACGTAGACTGTTTGATTATAAGGATGGTGGAATTTGAAGCTTATTTAATCATTGTGCTCTTGCCTTAAATTGTAAGGACTTCTGAATGATGTAAGAAACCGTGAATAATATATTTAATTAGAAACACTACTTAATGTTAAACCTATACGTATAAAAAGTGAATATTTGCTTTGTTATGGGAAACATTTAGAAATTGTAATTGTGCCTTGATTACTATCCTGAAAAAAAAGCAGTACACTTCCTGGTATGTGAGAGTACCTCCCATTCGGTTCTGATTAATCCAAAATTTTTTTTCAGAATTCGGATCTACGTGAATCTATTTGGGTGGAGTTTATTATGTTGGTAAAATAAGTGTGGGGTCCCCCTCAAATTCCCACTATACACTTTTGGTGTGGTAGGAGTTTGGGGGGACCCAAAAAAAGCACAGGGTCTGTATAATACAGGAGCAAGTCCCATGAGATTGTCTTAGGGGATCAGGAGCGGTCATGAAATCTCATTGAAGGGGCGGCAGGCAAGTCCCACGATGCCACTGGGCTTGCTTCATTCCTGTGTTTACATTACAGGGAGATGTCACTTGCGGCTGGTGTTAGTGTGGGTGTGAACTTGGCAGCGGGTGGCGCAGATTCCTATGAAAGGGCACCCAGATGCAGATAAGCCCCCTCCCTGCAGACCCATGTTGAGGACAAGTGGCCTGCTATGGTGCAGGAGGGGAGTGCATAACTGTCCCCCTTTCATGCTTTGCCACACTGTTGCTCAGATCAAGGATCTGGTAAGGGAATTTGGATAAATTAGAATTTTGAAATTTGGATGCATCCGAATGTTCTACCTTAAAGAAATTTGACCGAAACTCACGTCTAATAGACACACAGAAGGAGAGAGGATGGAAGGATCTTTTCTCTCCTAGTTTAAATGCTGTAGCCCAGAAGATTACAAGAGGATGATACAAAAATACATTTAGGTATTTAGTAGCATTAAAAAATAAATGTCATGCATTTTGCTAAAAAATAACTGCATTCAAAAATATATTTTTATATCTGCCTAAATTTCAGCTTATAACATGTCATTATAACTGTTATGTAATTTCAGCTTATAACATATAATTATAACTATTATGTATTTTGCCAATTTCAAAACATATTAAATTTAAAAAAACCCCTAAAGTTATTTTTTTACACAGTTTTAGAATATCCAAAGATTGCTCACACAAATTAATCATATTTTAGATTTTATTTTAAATTTGTACTCATCTAAATGGGTGTTTTTGATTGAGGTGTAATGTCATTAGGGCTGACGTTTTTATTCGCTGTTTCCAAGGGAAAACATTTTGTAATGGAGCCCCAGGATTTGTAGTTACATCCTTGCACCTGATCATTTTTGTAAACCCCAATGCACTGCATTTCCTTTAAACTTACAGCACAAGTTGTTTTGTGTAATAAATTTAAATGTTTCAGAAATGAAATCATTTTTGGGTCACGCCTTAATGACCAAGGAAACATGTGGGTCCCGAGGTTACACGGGTTGAGAACCACTGCTTTAAACCATAGCCAGAATACTTAGAAGGGCCAATAAGGGGGATGTTGGACAAAGGAGGGGCGGGGCACAAAGAAGCCATAATGAGAATTTATAGGGAGGCTGCTGTGGAGAAAGGATCATGAAAGCTGACAAGCTGCATAGGGACAGATTATGGTCAGTTTGGAAACTTTACTTTATTTCTAAATACTAGCTCTTTGAGCAATCAACCCCTTTGCTGCTTTTGTTTATTATTATTGGGGGATTTTTTTGTGTGTCGTTTTATTTTGTAGTTTATATCTGATTTTCTTTCACTGTAAGATTTACAGTATCTTTAAAAAAGATACTTTTGTTTGAAGGGGTGGTATTTTGGAGTTTTCATTTCATTTGGGTGTTTACTGTTTTTTATAGATATTAATAAAGTCTTTTTGAAATTTGGGGTGCTCAAAGTGCAACATTTACTTGCTACCAACCATCTGTTCTTGATGCTGTCTTTTTTTTTTGCTGCTGGCCACATCATTCTTTAACAGAAAAAAAATAAGGGCAAGAACAATGTGCGTCTGCTGCAGAATCTGCAAACTTCAAGCAAACTTTACTAAACAGTTTACAAACCGAACCTGATCAAATTCCCTCAGAATCATTAACATAAGTCAGGCTGGCTAACTCGCAGGCTGATGAGAGAGCATCTGTCACTCAAAGGGTTATATATAAGAACACTACTGTATATCCAACATTGCCGCAGCAGTATATTTATATCACCCCCCCCAGGAGTTTGTAAATCCCCACCATCATGAGAATGTCACTGCTTCTACATCCCCATACCCACCACTACCACCATTACTACCGTGTTTCCCCGAAAATAAGACACTGTCTTATATTTTTTTTTGGCTCAAAAAAAACGCACTAGGTCTTATTTTCGGGGTAGGTCTTATTTTTTAATGTATAACAATCCAAAGTTAACGCAAATCCAAATTTAAATCATCCAAAATGGCAAAGTTAAGAATATGGTGATCAGGGCGATCAGGGGTGCCATACCTTTCCAAGAGCAATTTGGTAACCAATCGCTGGCCAGAATGAGCGAAACACACTTTCACTATCGATTCCTCACAGGCGGAGTGCATTTGGTATCACTCCGCCAGTGACAGGAGACGGCGATATAGAGGAGGCATCGGCTTATGCGGCTCTGCTCCCTCCGATGCCGCCTCGCTTCCTCTAGCGCTGGCTTCATTGGCACCGCTGTTTCTCTCCTGCAGCTCTTCAAGTTCCCCCTTGTGCCACCACCTGCCCAGGGAATGGCCACAAATAGGTCTTATTTTCGGGGTAGGTCTTATATTTTAGCAATTCCCAAAAATAGTACTAGGTCTTATTTTTGGGGTAGGTCTTATTTTCGGGGAAACAGCGTATATACAGTATGTGTTTGTGTATATATATATATATATA
>NW_017306504.1:812484-813870 GCF_000935625.1 Nanorana parkeri | reverse complement strand
TATGATTTCCTGGCCATTTTTCAGAGAATATGAATGATAACACGAAAACCTTTCTGTCACTCATGGGTAGTGTTTGGCTGAAGCCATTTATTATCAATCAACTGTGTTTACTCTTTTCCAATCATAATGACAACAGAAACTTCCCAAATGACCCTGATCAAAAGTTTGCATACCCTGGTGATTTTGGCCTGATAACTTGCACCCAGGTTGACACAAAGGGGTGTGAATGGCTATTAAAGGGATCTGTTTGCATGTAATCAGTGTGTGTGTATAAAAGGCCAATGAGTTTCTGGCCTCCTGACAGACCCTTGCATCCCTCATCCAGTGCTGCACTGACGTGTCTGGATTCTGAGTCAAGGGGAAAGCAAAAGAATTGTCAAAGGACCTGCGGGAAAGGGTAGTTGAGCTGTATAGAACAGGAAAGGGATATAAAAAGATATCCAAGGAATTGAGAATGCCAATCAGCAGTGTTCAAACTCTAATCAAGAAGTGGAACATGAGGGGTTCTGTTGAAACCAAACCACGGTCAGGTAGACCAACTAAACTGTCAGACACAACTGCCAGGAAAATTGTTCGGGATGCAAAGAAAAACCCACAAATAACTTCAGGTGAAATACATTACACTCTGAAAACATGATATGTGGCTGCTGCAAGATGCACAATAAGGAGGCACTTGAAGAAAGATGGGCTGCATGGTCGAGTCACCAGAAGAAAGCCATTACTACACAAATGCCACAAAGTATCCCGCTTACAATACGCCAAACAGCACAGAAACAAGCCTCAAACCTTCTGGCACAAAGTCATATGGAGTGATGAGACCAAAATTGAGCTTTTCGGCCACAACCATAAACGCTACATTTGGAGAGGAGTCAACAAGGCCTATGATGAAAAGTACACCATTCCTACTCTGAAACACGGAGGTGGATCGCTGATGTTTTGGGGATGTGTGAGCTACAAAGGCACAGGAAAGTTGGTCAGAATTGATGGCACGATGAATGCAGTATGTTATCAAAAGATACTGGAGGACAATTTGCATGCATCAGCCCGGAAGCTGCGCATGGGACGTACTTGGACATTCCAACATGACAATGATCCTAAACACAAGGCCAAGTCGACCTGTCATTGGCTACAGCAGAATAAAGTGAAGGTTCTGGAGTGGCCATCTCAGTCTCCTGACCTCAATATCATTGAGCCACTCTGGGGAGATCTCAAACGTGCAGTTCATGCAAGACAGCCCAAGAATTTACAGGACCTGGAGGCTTTTTGCCAGGAAGAATGGGCAGCTTTCCCATCTCGGAAGATAAAGAGCCTCATCCACACATACCACAAAAGACTTCAAGCTGTAATTGATGTTAAAGGGGGCAACACACCGTATTAAGAACTGGG
>NW_017306504.1:789040-810880 GCF_000935625.1 Nanorana parkeri | reverse complement strand
GCCACAACCATAAACGCTACATTTGGAGAGGAGTCAACAAGGCCTATGATGAAAAGTACACCATTCCTACTCTGAAACACGGAGGTGGATCGCTGATGTTTTGGGGATGTGTGAGCTACAAAGGCACAGGAAAGTTGGTCAGAATTGACGGCACGATGAATGCAATATGTTATCAAAAGATACTGGAGGACAATTTGCATGCATCAGCCCGGAAGCTGAGCATGGGACGTACTTGGACATTCCAACATGACAATGTTCCTAAACACAAGGCCAAGTCGACCTGTCATTGGCTACAGCAGAATAAAGTGAAGGTTCTGGAGTGGCCATCTCAGTCTCCTGACCTCAATATCATTGAGCCACTCTGGGGAGATCTCAAACGTGCAGTTCATGCAAGACAGCCCAAGAATTTACAGGACCTGGAGGCTTTTTGCCAGGAAGAATGGGCAGCTTTACCATCTCGGAAGATAAAGAGCCTCATCCACACATACCACAAAAGACTTCAAGCTGTAATTGATGTTAAAGGGGGCAACACACCGTATTAAGAACTGGGGTATGTAAACTTTTGATCAGGGTCATTTGGGTAATTTCTGTTGTCATTATGATTGAAGAAGATTAAACACAGTTGATTGATAATAAATGGCTTCAGCCAAACACTACTCATGAGTGACAGAAATGTTTTCGTGTTATCATTCATATTCTCTGAAAAATTACCAGGAAATCATAAATTCTGCAAGGGTATGTAAACTTATGAGCACAAGTGTATGTGTATATAAATATATATACACACACACATATATTTATTTATTGTTGTTTGTTTTTTGTACATAACCAAACATAAACATATAAAAAAACCAGAAAGAAGCATACTCATAGACTTATCCATGTTTAAGTGTAAACATTTTTATTTTAACTGTGATGAATGCAGACATGCAAAGTGCATTCTATTTTTCTATTTTCTGGACACAAAAGCTAGACAAAAAGCCCTAATGATGCTAAGTGGTAATGATAATTTGCACACCTCTTCCTACTACTAATGTGCAGGTGGATTTTAAAAACAGAACTACTTAACCTAGAAACTGATAGGTAAGGACAAAAAACAGTAGCTGGTTTTAGAACTCATTACTTAAAAGTCGCTCCCAAAAGAGATGTGTTTACTCTTTTACCTTATTGAATAAATGCCTCTTAGCCCTAAATGAAAAATAGAATGGGAAAAATACAGTATTTTAGTCTTTCTTTTAGTATAATGGTTATATTGCCTTAGCACACATTTTTCTTAGGTTGATTGAAAATCTAAAAGCAATGAATCCTTTGATCCTACACAAAAGTCTGTCTGCTAGCACATAACACTGTTGTGCAGCCTCTTGGTGAAATTAAATGATTTATATTCAGTCTATAAAGTGTGATGCTTGGAATTAAAAAGCAAACGGTAACTGCTGGACTCTAAAAAAAAATCACAATTGCTGCTTTTTGAATTGTATTAATAATACAAAGGATTCTGGTGGCAGATCTGTCACATCAAAGCCATTATCAGCTGAAAGTTCAATAGTAGATAGACAGAACAGCTACACTTTTTTTCTGTAGCCTGTGGTCAGAATAATATATAGCTGTTACTATTTCTGTTTAAGATAAAGCACTTTGCATAAAAATAAGCTGCATGATTTATTGTTGAGAGACCAAAAACCAATTAGTGCTTGAGATGATCAGCTAGATTACATCAATGTAGTAAACCATCAGGGGGAGCTCAACCACAGTTTTGTAATGTCATCCAGGCAAGCTTAAATTATTTCCCCTTCTGAGCTAAAATAATAATTGTGTATTTTTTCACTACTACACAAATTATTTATAATTATTCTATGATAATTACATAGTGTGTTAGAGTAAAACATTTTTTACTGCAGGGTGAGGGTCGGCTCTTGCACAGCTTACCTGTCCATTATGGCACACTCACCTATGAGTGTGTCTTCCTCCAGCGCAGACTGACCCAGGCTCTCAGTTGCCTGTGACCTGTTGCTTCTTTCAGGTTCTCCATAGCTCCTATTCTGCCACTGGACAGCCACTGATGATATAACTCCTGTATATGTGGTACCCAGTTCAACTCTAAGCATCTGATACATCCTGAAAATGAGCCAGGAGTGTACACTTCACTGGGAATGCACTGTAAAGTATACACAGAGGATAAAAAATTGCTAGGGGATAGAGGAAAAATGTTTTTGGTCAGAAGAGACTTTGCAGGGTGGCTTTACTAATGGTAAATAGGTTGTTTACTTTGCAATGGTGTTTAGCTTAGCTTAGTGAATAAAGTGAAGTTCTGCTGAGATCCATCATCCAATCATGTGAAAGCCATGTGATGACAGGCTCATTTTAAACCGTAAAACCTTAATGACCCAGTATAGGTATTTTAGCATGCAGCCTCCATCCATTGTGATAGTTTAGGGAATATAGCACAATGGTGAGCGCTAGGTGACCACTCCTGAAGCCGACATTAACATAAAAGGACAGTCTTTATTAATTCAAAAGGTCAACAATCCATGAACTTCACAAAATAATACTCTCATACACTCCCGGTGTGATAGTCCCAGGACTTTACTATATTTCTTTGTAGATACAGTCCTCAGTATTGCTCAGCAGCTTTCCTCAGCTCCAAGCGGTTCATTATTCACCCCTCATAGGTCACTGTCTCTCTCAGTCTCTCTAACAGGTATCTCGGGGTCACCAACCCTCTTGAGCTCTCCAGCCTTCCTGACTGTGTCACTTGTTTTTCGCGCACGTAGCAGAGTCTGCCTGTGGCCTCCTGCACACCCACAACTCCCCTGAACTCTGGTCCAGACTGCTAATAAGGCTGCTCTCAGCCACCTGATCAGCCCAGGCTGGTCGTTGGCACCTGGCCCCAGGACTGGAGATTTCATCCCACCCAGACTGCTAAGAAATCCCTGGAGCTCAAGATCCCAGCTATAATTAGGAAAACACGGAAGAATCTGAAAAGCCAGGTTCTTCCTTATAAAATGGTTCACATTCTGGACTCTCTCAGCCCCTCTGGCTGAGAGTCCTAGGTGCCCAAGCTGCCCTACTACAGTAGAACCGAAGGGCTGCTGTACGGGGTATTCACAATAGCCCGTACAGCTCCCGAACTTAGCCGTGCGGCTCAGTCAAGCCGACGGAATACATTAAAGGAATTAACAGAAATACTATACCCCTTTATTATATTTGTATATTGGTAACACTGCTTTTGTGACAGTTCAGCAATGGTGCTGTTCTTTCAGAGTGTTTCAGGACCATGGTACCTGAGTTCAATTTCTCTAGCCACACCCAGACCTGATTACTGCCACACCTGTTCAAGAAATCACTTAAATAATACTTGACTGACAAAGTGAAGTAGACCAAAATATGCTCAAAAGCTACACATCATGCCGAGATCCAAAGAAATCCAGGAACAAATGAGAAAGAAAGTAATTGAGATCTATCAGTCTGGAAAAGGTTATGAAGCCATTTCTAAAGCTTTGGGACTATAGCGAACCACAGTGAAAACATGGTACAGTGGTGAACCTTTCCAGGAGTGGGCGGCCAAACAAAATTACCCCAAGAGCACAGCGACGACTCATCCAAGAGGTCACAAAAGACCCCACAACAACATCCAAAGAACAGCAGGCCTCACTTGCCTCAGTTCAGGTCAGTGTTCTTGACTCCACCATAAGAAAGAGACTGATCAAAAATGGTTCCAGACGGTCCAGCTGCTCCGGTTCCAGATGGTCCAGCTGCTCCTGTTCCAGACGGTCCAGCTGCTCCGGTTCCAGGCGGTCCAGCCGCTCCGGTTCCAGACGATCCTGTTCAGGACAATCCTGTTTGAGATGATCCTGTTCGAGACGATTCTGTTCTTGTTCGAGACGATCCTGTTCTTGTTCGAGACGATCCTGTTCTTGTTCGAGACGATCCTGTTCCTGCTCGAGACAATCCTGTTCCTGCTCGAGACGATCCTGTTTCTGCTCGAGACGATCCTGTTCCTGCTCGAGACGATCCTGTTCCTGCTCGAGACGATCCTGTTCCTGCTCGAGACGATCCTGTTCCTGTTCGAGACAATCCTGTTTGAGACGATCCTGTTCCTGTTCCAGCCGATCATGTTCCAGCCGATCATGTTCCAGCCGATCTTGTTCCAGCCGATCTTGTTCCAGCCAATCTTGTTCCCGATGAACCAAGGCCTGCTTCAGCTTCTGGGCCACTCGGGCTTGCTGCACTGTCAACTTCAAGGCAGCCTACCCCGGCAGAAGACCCTTCCTCCCTGGGACTTCACTTATATATGGCCCTCCATGCTATCCCGAGGGGTTCCCTTCACCCTTTGGACAGACTTGCCCATTCAAGCAGGTGGGTTCCTCGCCCATTTCTTAAGACTCCTTACCCTCTGGCCTCCGCTATAGTTCTGGAGTATACCGCAAGTCCTGAAATCCTGTGTCAACCACATCAGCCTGTGCCTGCTGCCCAGCTCCTGGTCTCCGCTGATCCTGCTGCCCAGCTTCTGGTCTCCACTGATCTGGTGCCTGCTACCCAGCTCCTGGTCTCCACTGATCCTGTGCCTGCTGCCCAGCTTCTGGTATCCGCTGATCTGGTGCATGCTACCCAGCTCCTGGTCTCCGCTGATCCTGTGCCTGCTGCCCAGCTCCTGGTCTTTGCTGATCCTGTGCCTGCTGCCCAGCTCTTGATCTTTGCTGATCCTGTGCCTGCTGCCCAGCACCTGGTCTCGGATGACCCTGTGCCTGCTGCCCAGCTTCTGGTCTCCGCTGATCCAGTGTCTGCTGCCCAGCTTCTGGTCTCAGCTGATCCTGTGCCTGCTGCCCAGCTTCTGGTCTCCGCTGATCCTGTGCCTGCTGCCCAGCTTCTGGTCTCCGCTGATCCGGTGCCTGCTGCCCAGCTCATCGTTTCTGGTCCTGGTGCCGAGGTGATGCTCTGGTATCCGCTGATCTGGTGCATGCTACCCAGCTCCTGGTCTCCGCTGATCCTGTGCCTGCTGCCCAGCTCCTGGTCTTTGCTGATCCTGTGCCTGCTGCCCAGCTCTTGATCTTTGCTGATCCTGTGCCTGCTGCCCAGCACCTGGTCTCGGATGACCCTGTGCCTGCTGCCCAGCTTCTGGTCTCCGCTGATCCAGTGTCTGCTGCCCAGCTTCTGGTCTCAGCTGATCCTGTGCCTGCTGCCCAGCTTCTGGTCTCCGCTGATCCTGTGCCTGCTGCCCAGCTTCTGGTCTCCGCTGATCCGGTGCCTGCTGCCCAGCTCATCGTTTCTGGTCCTGGTGCCGAGGTGATGCCCCTTGCAGCCGAGGGGCCTGGGGATTGGGACATCTGCCTTAGGTGGGGTGATCATGTGTGTAAGCCCGGGCCTGGTAGTGGTGATGTCCTGGGGAACAGGGGAGTTCCATTTGAGCACCCCTGGCTTCTGAATGGTCTCGCTGCATTCTCTGAAGTATGTGGTGACCTGGGTCGGGTTGGCCACTGCTTTGGGGGTAATCGGGTGGCTGGCTGAACGCGCTGTCGGTCCTAGTGATCCCTCATGTTTCATAGAGGTGGTGTACCTGCTGAAACCCTGTCTCCTCAGTGCTGGGGGGTGTACCCCACGGAACCCCAGAGCCCATGGCCTTCCTGTTGGGACTTCCGCTGCCCTATGGAGATTCCTACCAGATCCGGGTGGTGGACTGCTCAACCTGGTGCCCGACCCTGGTGGGGGGGCACTCAGATGGTCCCTGAACTTTGACCCTGGGGCATGTGGAGGACTTGTTGGCCATGCGGGCTTTCCGTGCCCTTGGACTCGGGGATGCGGATGGACTTTGTGGGAGCGTCTGGTGCCCGCTCCTTGAGAGGGGGGTACTGTCAGGATCCAGAGCACCCCCAGGTGGCACTGAAGTCGGGCCCTGCAGTTTCTGTGCTCGCCTGCGGGTATCTCCAGTGGCCGGGAACTGTCAGGAACCAGACCACCACTGGGTGGTGCTGGAACCTGTAGCTCCGGTACTCGCCTGCGGGTGTGCCCTAGCTGCCAGTGATCATCTCATCACCTGGTGCTTCCTGGGAGGGTATTATAGGCCCTCCTGCAGTCAGGACATCGGCTCAGTATTTCGTCGCCTTCCCCTGACTGAGTCTGAGTCCCGTGTCCTGTAGCCTGCAACCTGTTATCCGTTACCCATCTGCAGTCCTGAACCTGTTACCCATCTGCAGTTCTGAGCCTCACACCCGTATACAGCCATGAACCCTTCCTTGCAGCCAGTTCCTGGATCCTGAGCCCTGACACCTGCTTTGTAGTTCGCTGTTTGCTTTTCCCTCTGACTGTAGGTGTTTTTATGTACTATTTGAGTTTTGTTATTTTACTGCTTGTGTTAGCTTGTGGGTGTTGGTGGGGTTTGTGTTTTTCTGTTTGCTGTATAGCAATAAACTGTGTGCCTATACCCTATCAAGTGTGGTCACATTAATTTGGTCATCCTGCATGGGTACCTGCATGCGGTGTGGGGACACCTGTGCATGGTATCCTAACATACAGTCACAATACAATTCAAGACAAGATGGTAAGTAGGGCCCTGCCTTGAGGGCTTACAATCTAAAAGGGAGGGGCAAGTGATACATGAGGAGGTAGCTGTGCGGGGATGATTGTTTGAGAAAGTGATTGTTCAGTGGTTAGGTTGAGGTGGGATAGGCTTCCCTGAAGAGATGAGTCTTAAGGGATTGCCTAAAGGCAGTCAGAGTGGGAGATAGTCGGACAGGTTGGGGTAGATAGTTCCATAGGATGGAAGAGACTCTAGTGAAGTCTTGGAGTCGAGCATGGGAGGAGTTGATTAAGGAGCTGGAAAGCAGGCGGTCTTGTGAAGAGCGTAGGGGACGGTTAAGGTAATACTTTGAGAACAGGTTGGAGATGTAGCCGGAGCCAGAGTTGTGGATGGCTTTGTAAGCGGTTGTTAATATTTTAAATTTTATCCTTTGGGCTATTGGAAGCCAGTGCAGGGATTGAGAGTTGGGGGGTTGCAGACACTGAGCGGTTGGTTAAGTGAATGAGTCTAGCAGCTGCATTCATGATAGACTGAAGGGGGGATATCCTGTGTAGTGGAAGGCCAATGAGGAGGGAGTGCAGACGAGAGATAACAAGGGAGTGGATGAGTAATTTTGCGGTTTCCTTGGTGAGGAAGGGGCGTATTTTGGAGATGTTACGAAGGTGAAGGCAGCAGGATTTGGATAGTGATTGGATGTGGGGAAGAAAGGTGAGGTCGGAGTCAAGGATGACACATAGGACCTTGGCATGGTGGAGGGCTGGATAGTTGTGTTAACAATCTCAAGGGAAAAGTTGGGGGAAGGTGCGCGGGCAGGAGGAAATATCATGAGCTCAGTTTTTTAAATGTTGAGTTTTCAGAAGTGTTGCGACATCCAGACTGATATGTCAGTTAGTAGATTAGTGACACGCAAGGACACTGAGGGGGAGAGTTGCAGAGTAGGGAGATAGATTTGAGTGTCATCGGCATAGAGATGGTATTGGAAGCCATGTGAGGTTATTAATTGATCAAGAGAGGAGGTGTAGATAGAGAAGAGAAGGGGTCCAAGGACAGTGCCTTGGGGGACCCCTACAGAAAGAGGTAGAGGAGGGGAGGAGTTAGATTTGTAGGTGACACTAAAGGAGCGCTTAGATAGGTAGGAAGAGAACCATGAGAGAGCAGAGTCTTTGAGAAGGAGCAAGTGGTCCACAGTGTCAAAAGCAAAAGAAAGGTCTAATAGCAAGAGTAAGGAATAGTGGCCATTGTGTTTAGCTGTTAGTAAGTCATTAGTGAGTTTTAGGAGGGCAGTTATTAGGTTTAGGGGCAAACACTTTTTCACACAGGGCCATGTGGGTTTGGATTTTGTTTTCCCTTAATAATAAAAACCTTCCTTTAAAAACTGCATGTTGTGTTTATTTGTGTTATCTTTGACTAATAGTAAACAGTAGAAAGGCATCATGGCACACTCACAAGTCAGCATGTAAAAAAAACTTGTCTCACCACTAAGGTTAATAACAGAGGTTTGGATACACGTCTTCTGCAGAAAATGTGAAAGCCGCGCCAAGGCACCTCTTATAGTGCAGTCCTAACTCTACACTATGAGAGTCTCCATCTTGGAGCACATGGGGGCAGAAGATTTCAAATTGGGTGCAGGTTTGTCAGGGGAAAGCCCAACCTCCTTAAAGGCACAGGAACACACAAGGGATCCCGCACATCAAGGGATCCCACACATCTTTGACTAATATTTACATTTGTTTGATGATCTGAAACATTAAAGTGTGACACGTGCAACGTGCAAAACAATGACAAATCAGGAAGGGGGCCAACACTTTTTCACACAACTGTATATGTATATACCTTATATATGTCCTTGGACCCCTTCTCTTCTCTATCTACACCTCCTCTCTTGGTCAATTAATAACCTCACATGGCTTCCAATACCATCTCTATGCCGATGACACTCAAATCTATCTCTCTACTCTGCAACTCTCCCCCTCAGTGTCCTTGCGTGTCACTAATCTGTTGACAAACTACAAATGTTGACTAATCTAATGTTGGTCCAACATTTATGACACCCCACTCACCCCCACCCCCCCTCCCCCTCCTCTAACAGCTTTCTCCTGTCTTAACTGACATATATATATATTTATGAATAAACATGTAATACATGAAAAAGGATTCCCATGTTACTATGGGATAATGAAAGAGACAGAATGGCATCAGCTGCCTGACTTTGGCTCCAATGCTATATTTTATATTTATCTAGCCAAAATGTGTTTAAAATGTTCAATTTTCAACACATTTTCATCTTTAATACTCTGGCCACCCCTGGCTTGGGTTTAAAATATTTTATGAAATCTTTGTAATGTGCATGGTATTCTGATGTAAGTTTATCTGAACCATCATATTATTGCTACTATTATATCCCTAAAATGGGTGAAATAAAAATGGTAAATGATAATCATATTTTCAAGCCCTTAACTGAAAAACAACTGTCATCATTTATAAGAAGAAGATTAATCATACTGATAAATACTGCTCTTCGCCTCTTATCATTTTATGCGTGTTATGGCAAGATCTTAAAAATTCTAATGTTCATTCTAAATTTTATTAAAATTAGGACCTGGGGAGATAGCTTAGTAAAGTAGTCAGGAATATTACCCAACCATTTAAAAGATGCTAATTAATGAAGTTTAAATGCCCAGAGAATATTTCAAGAAGATAAGTGAAGGTTTTGACCATAACATGACCAAATTAAAATTCATTTGCTAGATACATCATGGGAAACTGATGATGACTTATCTAGCTTATGAGAATTAAAACATATTTTACAAAATAAAATACCAGCTCCAATGTCATACAAATGTTTTATGAAAATTTGCCTTGTCATAGATACAGGAACTGTGATAACAATTTATTTTCGATATTGCTAGTCTCTGGTCATCATCCTTTGGCTTCTTTGGGTAACGAGTTATCTACTGAGCTAGGGATGTGACTAGTGAGGTTGGAACACACAACCTGTATTCTAGGACAGTGACTTAATAATGGAAAGGGGAATTTAATAAAAACTGTTGCAGGCAGAATCTGGAGCAGTTGCCCATGGCAATCAATCAGCTGCTATCTTTCATTGTCAAATCTCAACTGAACAAACTGTAAAGAGAAGCTGATTGGTTACTATGGGCAACTGCTACATATTCTGTCTGTTTTGATAAATTCCCCCCATTGTGTTTTGTGTATATGTTCTTTGTTATGTTTAGGACTAGGGGTGAGATTCAGATTAGCCACCACTGTGGGTTCGCTGGGAATCTTGTAAGGTTGAGACTTGCAGTCGGTGGTGAATTGATGTCCAAATTTCTGAATTTATGTTTAAACCACAAAGCAGTGCATGGCCTTTGAACCATGAACAGCATGCATACAAGGGCCATGCCCCACTTGTGTTAGCAATAAAGTTAAAAGAAAGAAAAAAGTTCTAAACATTAAAGTTTAAAAACAAAAAAAACCCCCCCCCCCCCCCAAACATTTAACCTCTTCCCAGCAAATGCACGTACATTTGAACACATTGGGTGGGCTCATGTGCAAAAATGACAATTGCGACAAATATATTAGGTATCGCTTTGCAAGCTGGAGTGAACGCAATAATTCTAGTGCAATCACTAAACTGATAAGCTGTAAAGACTTTTACATTGTCTCCTATAGGCAATTTTGGGTACCACAGCTGTTCTGCATTTCACAGGCACACACAATTTTCAATTTTGAGGCTTGAGATGTTTGGAATCTACAGGCAGTCCCCGGGTTACGGACGTCCGACTTATGAACAATCCGTACTTACGAACTGGGGTCCACAGTTCTCCTAAATGTACCAGCACCTGCCAGCACATTTAGGAGAACTTTGGCTGCAGCAGCCTGTGTCCCTTCAAATCACTGCTGCTCTCCCCGCCTGTGTTGGCGGAGGCAGCAGGGACACATACCACTGCATTCCTCCGCTGCCCCCCATACCTCCACTGCTGTCCCGGCCTCCTCTTCCGCCAATCCATCTGCTCCCCTGGTCTGGCCGCGGCTCCTCTGCCCCGCCCCCCTGCCTCCTCTTCATCTGTAGGCTGGGAGCCATACCCAGCCTGCTATTGGATATTGTAAAATGCAACAGCCAGTAGCATGCTGGCTATTGCACCCGCCCACTGCCTGCTGTCAAACAGCATGGAAGGAACTCCTCTGCTGATTGACAGCAGGCAGTGGGCAGATGCAATTGCCAGCCTGCTATTGACTATTGCAATTTGAAATATCCAATAGCAGGCTGGCTATTGCTCCCAGCATTAAAATAAAAAAAACACGTTTAAAAAATAAAATTAAAAAGACAAAAAATGTAAAACATTTTTTAAAAAAGTTATATAAATAAAAATTAAAAATGCAGTTGTTACTGAGACAAAAAGAGAGGGGGAATCCACCCCCAGTGGAGACTCAAACAACAAGAAGAACATTACAGGGGTTTTAACTTTACCTCTTTCTCCATCCAAAAGTTTTTAAAAAATGTTGGATTCAGATACTGTATGCTCTAATAGAAAACGTTTTGGATTTTGGCAGTCTATTTATCAAAGGTTTGACCCAAAATTCATACAATTTTCACCCTAGATTCACATATTTTTCACATAAACATTTTAGTTACAAAAATGTTTGACCCTTGGGTAAAAGTTGTTTGATTAATATGTGAAAATGATGGTAGACTGGCCAGCTTAAATTTGAAGACACATTTTACAATGATCTGTACAATAATATGTGCAGACACCGACAATGTCTGCGCATGCTGTAAATTTATACACTGTATAGTGTCTAACAGACTCCCATAAAACCCCTTTTAATTAAGTTTTTTTGCTTTTCTTTATCTATTTATCTACCTATAATTAATTCAACTTTTCTATCATATATGCATTCACACTGTTGCATATACATACTTCAAGAATAATGACAGTATAAACCAGAATAATGCCTTATTATAATTGTAAATATTTAACTACTACAAAATGCAGTTATAAAAATATTTTTACTAATTTTTACTATTAAACATATGCATACATTTAAACATCTATCTACTTATCCCATAGAAGGATGGGGCAAACTTTTGCTAATACAATTCTTTAAGTAGATCAAGTAGCTAAAACTGGTAGTGTAAAACTAGTTTACTTTATCACTACAATTGTATTATCATTGGAATTCATAATCTCCCATTGGCTATCATGCCAGAAAATGTGCCTTCCTGTAACTTCCAAATGCTGGGTTAACATGCACAATATGTCCACATATATATCAATAATGCAAACAAAAAAAAAGCTAGCATCAGCAGACATGTATTAACGAGGGCTTAGCTTCGGGTTTAGGCCGACCATGAGTCCAACCTGAACACAAGTAATTAGTGGCTTGAGAAAATTGTGGCTGCTTGCATCTATAGCAACAAACTACCGACAATGCACTTCCTGAACTGCGGTCAGGTGGATTAGAAGGTCTAGTATTGCTATATGTGTTTTTGACATCACCCAGGATACCTATCTGGTTTGTTTGCATTTAGCAGCATGCCAGGGATTTGCCCATTGCAGTAAGTGTCTACTGGGAGAAGATCATTGTGCGTGGCTTGTTGTGTTTGTGTCATTGTGTTATTTGGATTGTCTCATAGCATGATTGATGATAGATCTGTTTGCTGGACAATGTAATTGATTTACACTGCAGGACTTTCTTTTTTTAAATATTTGGGTGGGTGTGTGTGTGTTTATTATTTTTTTTTTTGTGAATGAATACCCAGGGGTACTATGTATCCCTTACTCATTTATATGGAGGGGATGCCCAATATCTGGGATGACCTTATTTGTTGCCCCCCTCTAGATCCCCACATCCACCAAGCCAAGACGGAATTGCAGTCCTCAAGGCCTGGGGAATACAACCAGAAGACAACTCCATGGAAACTACAGTGGATTCCAAAGTGGTACCAAACACTGAAAGAACAGTTCGCTCAAATTTGGTTCTCCATAAAGTAACTCCATAAAGTGCGCAAATCGTAGAGACAGAGTCTCATCAAGTAGCAAGATTTGCCTTGGACCGTTCTATAGTTGGAGTTTCACTCTCCCCTGACGTTTCATGCAGTCCTGCTTCAAACGGTCGCGGACGCGGCCGTTTAATTTCATATAGTTTTTTTCTATTTTTTGTTGTATTAACTTTTCTATATTTCTTCAGGTTTTTTCCAGGTTTTTCTCTCTCAAAAACAGCATAATGTCTTCACCAAGTTGGATGTTCTAGTTATCTGCTATTTGAACAATGGACTTCCTTTATGCATCATCCTAAGGGTATTATATTTTCAATTGTCATCCTTAACCACTTGTAAATGGTTGACAAGTGTCTCCTCTTCTCCCAGAATCCCTATGCCCAAGTATGCTCAGAGGCTGGTACTTATAATGTCATACTATTTGCCTTTTCCTGTGCTAGGTACAGCATCTATTACTGAAAATAAGTCGTTCTTCGATATCAATACCTCTGATGAACTTGGTCCATTCACCCTTTGGTGCACACACAAGGCGTATATCAGGGGGATTCTAATTCATTTGGGGGCTAGAGAAAAGAAAAGGAACACACAGCAATATAATTCTATACTAGATCGCATAAAAATGCTCGAACCAGGGGGGCGCATGCGCGTGACTGCCGATGGAAGACGTCTTCTGAGACAGCTCCGCAGCTCGCCCGGACAATCACCTAACTAAACCGGAGCATTCATCTCCCCACACGTCTCCTTGCCTTACCTCGACACCGGAACGTCCCCTGCATCGAGCCATGTCGGTATCGCTGACGAAAAAACCCCATAAGGGTAAGCAGCCACCTATAACAGAGGCGATGGCTAAGGCCTCAGCCAGGATGGCGCCCGCGGCCCACACTCATGAGGCAGTGTCTCGCGCCTCCTCTGTGTCCAGCAGCGATATGGATGAAGGGGAGCAGGACAGCCATGAGGGAGATCGCTCTAGAAAGAGATCTCAGACTGCCCTTTTACAGCGATTTGACACCATGTTACAAAGGGCACTCCAAACTACCTCCAAGCAGATTACTGATAGATTACTGAAGGAAATAAGGGATATAGGCCATAGAACAGCGGCCTTGGAAGATAGATGCGATGGCCTTAAAACCGACTTATCAGTGGTCTCGGGAGACATGGAGTCCCTCCGTGAGGAAAACACACAGCTATTATCTAAACTGGAGGATTTAGATAATAGATCCCGGCGCTCCAATCTCCGCATCCGTGGACTCCCGGAGCACATAGTGGACTTATACTCCACTACAACGGCGCTTTTTCAGGAACTGGCCCCTGACATTCCCCTGGAGCGGTTGGAAATTGAGCGAACACACCACACGCTTAACCGCAGACGACCAGATGGTCCCCCCGAGAGGTATTAGTCAAACTGCATTTCTATCTCACTAAGGAAGCACTTGTATCAGCAGCTAGGACCAAGGCGCAGCAAGGCCCACTCACTTTCCAGGGCCACGAGTACCAACTGTTCACAGACTTGGCCCCCTCGACCATCGCCAAAAGAAGGTCTCTGCGCCCGTGCCTAGATGTCCTAAACAAGCATCGCATCCCATACAAGTGGGGATTCCCCTTCAAATTGCTCTTCACTCAAGGAGGTACTCATCACATCTGTGTCACCCTGGAAGACATACAACGTAAGTTGGCTACTCTTGGCCTAACGGATTTGCATCCTCGGAGCCCGGATTCGCAGAATCCTGCCACCCAGACCTCCAAAAGATCCAGGAGCGACTCGGATCAACGCAACTCAGGGGATTCACGCAGGCCTGCAGTCAAAATGTCAGCCAAAAACCCGCCACCACGCTGAACTGCTTTGCCACCTTCGGTGGGCTAATTCCTCTCCTCTACCAGCCATAATGGCGGCATGCGCCTTACCTTCAGCCGATGTTTACCTCAGGTTTGATCCGCAGTTGTGGATGTCCTTAGTACCCATCTGTCTGCACTGAGATCCTCTTTTCCCACCATAAAACTAACCGCCATCCCATCCACAGTCAGACCGCCTCAGCTGGGTCTCCAGAACCTTGCAATGTATCTACATCTGAATCCATGTTCCTCCGTAAAAGGTTTACCACTTTGGTCACCCCCCACTACAACATGGAGTGATACGAGCCATCCTACAGAGGGAAAAGAAACTGTCCTTTGACCATCGAACTTCCCATCCTACACCAATGCAGAATACCATTCCCCCTACCCCTACGTTCCTCGAAAATGCATTAATTGATTTTTTCACACAATATCCTTTTGCTTAGTGCCTTATTCATCAATAGCTTTGTACAAGATCTGCCTATAAATCGTTTTCATGTACCATCAGTGTACCAGGGCCCTGGTAACACCATCCTTCTATACTGACGACCAGATTAATCAATTCTGCCATCCCCTACAGCCGAAAGGCGGACTCTTCCCCCATTACTAACGTATGTATATAGTTGCTATATTCATTTGACCTGGACCCTCAGTTAGTGTCCTGAGCATTGACTACCTCTGCACTTTATTACTAGCCACACCATACTACCTTAACGCCATGTTGCCTAAGAGTACACCCCTCAGTGCCTACCTACCCACCCTCTCCTTCGGTTAAGGGTCCTGGCCCACTGTGGTCGCAAATATTGAATATGCCTGAATGACATGTTCCTGTTCTTCTGTTCTTATGCTTAGTTCCATTTGGAAGGTTGATGAATGTATTGTTTGCAAATAATTTTGCCCGGGCGAGCACGTCACTGTGTTCCCCATTTCTTGGATTCCTTGGGTGGTATGCGGTACAATAGTCCCATTCGCCCAACGTTCCAGGCATGTTGTGGATTATATCCACTACCGGTTAACATTTAACCTCCTCCCAGCAAATGCACGTACATTTGAACACATTGGGTGGGCTCATGTGCAAAAATGACAATTGCGACAAATATATTAGGTATCGCTTTGCAAGCTGGAGTGAACGCAATAATTCTAGTGCAATCACTAAACTGATAAGCTGTAAAGACTTTTACATTGTCTCCTATAGGCAATTTTGGGTACCACAGCTGTTCTGCATTTCACAGGCACACACAATTTTCAATTTTGAGGCTTGAGATGTTTGGAATCTACAGGCAGTCCCCGGGTTACGGACGTCCGACTTATGAACAATCCGTACTTACGAACTGGGGTCCACAGTTCTCCTAAATGTACCAGCACCTGCCAGCACATTTAGGAGAACTTTGGCTGCAGCAGCCTGTGTCCCTTCAAATCACTGCTGCTCTCCCCGCCTGTGTTGGCGGAGGCAGCAGGGACACATACCACTGCATTCCTCCGCTGCCCCCCATACCTCCACTGCTGTCCCGGCCTCCTCTTCCGCCAATCCATCTGCTCCCCTGGTCTGGCCGCGGCTCCTCTGCCCCGCCCCCCTGCCTCCTCTTCATCTGTAGGCTGGGAGCCATACCCAGCCTGCTATTGGATATTGTAAAATGCAACAGCCAGTAGCATGCTGGCTATTGCACCCGCCCACTGCCTGCTGTCAAACAGCATGGAAGGAACTCCTCTGCTGATTGACAGCAGGCAGTGGGCAGATGCAATTGCCAGCCTGCTATTGACTATTGCAATTTGAAATATCCAATAGCAGGCTGGCTATTGCTCCCAGCATTAAAATAAAAAAAACACGTTTAAAAAATAAAATTAAAAAGACAAAAAATGTAAAACATTTTTTAAAAAAGTTATATAAATAAAAATTAAAAATGCAGTTGTTACTGAGACAAAAAGAGAGGGGGAATCCACCCCCAGTGGAGACTCAAACAACAAGAAGAACATTACAGGGGTTTTAACTTTACCTCTTTCTCCATCCAAAAGTTTTTAAAAAATGTTGGATTCAGATACTGTATGCTCTAATAGAAAACGTTTTGGATTTTGGCAGTCTATTTATCAAAGGTTTGACCCAAAATTCATACAATTTTCACCCTAGATTCACATATTTTTCACATAAACATTTTAGTTACAAAAATGTTTGACCCTTGGGTAAAAGTTGTTTGATTAATATGTGAAAATGATGGTAGACTGGCCAGCTTAAATTTGAAGACACATTTTACAATGATCTGTACAATAATATGTGCAGACACCGACAATGTCTGCGCATGCTGTAAATTTATACACTGTATAGTGTCTAACAGACTCCCATAAAACCCCTTTTAATTAAGTTTTTTTGCTTTTCTTTATCTATTTATCTACCTATAATTAATTCAACTTTTCTATCATATATGCATTCACACTGTTGCATATACATACTTCAAGAATAATGACAGTATAAACCAGAATAATGCCTTATTATAATTGTAAATATTTAACTACTACAAAATGCAGTTATAAAAATATTTTTACTAATTTTTACTATTAAACATATGCATACATTTAAACATCTATCTACTTATCCCATAGAAGGATGGGGCAAACTTTTGCTAATACAATTCTTTAAGTAGATCAAGTAGCTAAAACTGGTAGTGTAAAACTAGTTTACTTTATCACTACAATTGTATTATCATTGGAATTCATAATCTCCCATTGGCTATCATGCCAGAAAATGTGCCTTCCTGTAACTTCCAAATGCTGGGTTAACATGCACAATATGTCCACATATATATCAATAATGCAAACAAAAAAAAAGCTAGCATCAGCAGACATGTATTAACGAGGGCTTAGCTTCGGGTTTAGGCCGACCATGAGTCCAACCTGAACACAAGTAATTAGTGGCTTGAGAAAATTGTGGCTGCTTGCATCTATAGCAACAAACTACCGACAATGCACTTCCTGAACTGCGGTCAGGTGGATTAGAAGGTCTAGTATTGCTATATGTGTTTTTGACATCACCCAGGATACCTATCTGGTTTGTTTGCATTTAGCAGCATGCCAGGGATTTGCCCATTGCAGTAAGTGTCTACTGGGAGAAGATCATTGTGCGTGGCTTGTTGTGTTTGTGTCATTGTGTTATTTGGATTGTCTCATAGCATGATTGATGATAGATCTGTTTGCTGGACAATGTAATTGATTTACACTGCAGGACTTTCTTTTTTTAAATATTTGGGTGGGTGTGTGTGTGTTTATTATTTTTTTTTTTGTGAATGAATACCCAGGGGTACTATGTATCCCTTACTCATTTATATGGAGGGGATGCCCAATATCTGGGATGACCTTATTTGTTGCCCCCCTCTAGATCCCCACATCCACCAAGCCAAGACGGAATTGCAGTCCTCAAGGCCTGGGGAATACAACCAGAAGACAACTCCATGGAAACTACAGTGGATTCCAAAGTGGTACCAAACACTGAAAGAACAGTTCGCTCAAATTTGGTTCTCCATAAAGTAACTCCATAAAGTGCGCAAATCGTAGAGACAGAGTCTCATCAAGTAGCAAGATTTGCCTTGGACCGTTCTATAGTTGGAGTTTCACTCTCCCCTGACGTTTCATGCAGTCCTGCTTCAAACGGTCGCGGACGCGGCCGTTTAATTTCATATAGTTTTTTTCTATTTTTTGTTGTATTAACTTTTCTATATTTCTTCAGGTTTTTTCCAGGTTTTTCTCTCTCAAAAACAGCATAATGTCTTCACCAAGTTGGATGTTCTAGTTATCTGCTATTTGAACAATGGACTTCCTTTATGCATCATCCTAAGGGTATTATATTTTCAATTGTCATCCTTAACCACTTGTAAATGGTTGACAAGTGTCTCCTCTTCTCCCAGAATCCCTATGCCCAAGTATGCTCAGAGGCTGGTACTTATAATGTCATACTATTTGCCTTTTCCTGTGCTAGGTACAGCATCTATTACTGAAAATAAGTCGTTCTTCGATATCAATACCTCTGATGAACTTGGTCCATTCACCCTTTGGTGCACACACAAGGCGTATATCAGGGGGATTCTAATTCATTTGGGGGCTAGAGAAAAGAAAAGGAACACACAGCAATATAATTCTATACTAGATCGCATAAAAATGCTCGAACCAGGGGGGCGCATGCGCGTGACTGCCGATGGAAGACGTCTTCTGAGACAGCTCCGCAGCTCGCCCGGACAATCACCTAACTAAACCGGAGCATTCATCTCCCCACACGTCTCCTTGCCTTACCTCGACACCGGAACGTCACCTGCATCGAGCCATGTCGGTATCGCTGACGAAAAAACCCCATAAGGGTAAGCAGCCACCTATAACAGAGGCGATGGCTAAGGCCTCAGCCAGGATGGCGCCCGCGGCCCACACTCATGAGGCAGTGTCTCGCGCCTCCTCTGTGTCCAGCAGCGATATGGATGAAGGGGAGCAGGACAGCCATGAGGGAGATCGCTCTAGAAAGAGATCTCAGACTGCCCTTTTACAGCGATTTGACACCATGTTACAAAGGGCACTCCAAACTACCTCCAAGCAGATTACTGATAGATTACTGAAGGAAATAAGGGATATAGGCCATAGAACAGCGGCCTTGGAAGATAGATGCGATGGCCTTAAAACCGACTTATCAGTGGTCTCGGGAGACATGGAGTCCCTCCGTGAGGAAAACACACAGCTATTATCTAAACTGGAGGATTTAGATAATAGATCCCGGCGCTCCAATCTCCGCATCCGTGGACTCCCGGAGCACATAGTGGACTTATACTCCACTACAACGGCGCTTTTTCAGGAACTGGCCCCTGACATTCCCCTGGAGCGGTTGGAAATTGAGCGAACACACCACACGCTTAACCGCAGACGACCAGATGGTCCCCCCGAGAGGTATTAGTCAAACTGCATTTCTATCTCACTAAGGAAGCACTTGTATCAGCAGCTAGGAGTGCTTTTTCAGGAACTGGCCCCTGACATTCCCCTGGAGCGGTTGGAAATTGAGCGAACACACCACACGCTTAACCGCAGACGACCAGATGGTCCCCCCGAGAGGTATTAGTCAAACTGCATTTCTATCTCACTAAGGAAGCACTTGTATCAGCAGCTAGGACCAAGGCGCAGCAAGGCCCACTCACTTTCCAGGGCCACGAGTACCAACTGTTCACAGACTTGGCCCCCTCGACCATCGCCAAAAGAAGGTCTCTGCGCCCGTGCCTAGATGTCCTAAACAAGCATCGCATCCCATACAAGTGGGGATTCCCCTTCAAATTGCTCTTCACTCAAGGAGGTACTCATCACATCTGTGTCACCCTGGAAGACATACAACGTAAGTTGGCTACTCTTGGCCTAACGGATTTGCATCCTCGGAGCCCGGATTCGCAGAATCCTGCCACCCAGACCTCCAAAAGATCCAGGAGCGACTCGGATCAACGCAACTCAGGGGATTCACGCAGGCCTGCAGTCAAAATGTCAGCCAAAAACCCGCCACCACGCTGAACTGCTTTGCCACCTTCGGTGGGCTAATTCCTCTCCTCTACCAGCCATAATGGCGGCATGCGCCTTACCTTCAGCCGATGTTTACCTCAGGTTTGATCCGCAGTTGTGGATGTCCTTAGTACCCATCTGTCTGCACTGAGATCCTCTTTTCCCACCATAAAACTAACCGCCATCCCATCCACAGTCAGACCGCCTCAGCTGGGTCTCCAGAACCTTGCAATGTATCTACATCTGAATCCATGTTCCTCCGTAAAAGGTTTACCACTTTGGTCACCCCCCACTACAACATGGAGTGATACGAGCCATCCTACAGAGGGAAAAGAAACTGTCCTTTCACCATCGAACTTCCCATCCTACACCAATGCGGAATACCATTCCCCCTACCCCTACGTTCCTCGAAAATGCATTAATTGATTTTTTCACACAATATCCTTTTGCTTAGTGCCTTATTCATCAATAGCTTTGTACAAGATCTGCCTATAAATCGTTTTCATGTACCATCAGTGTACCAGGGCCCTGGTAACACCATCCTTCTATACTGACGACCAGATTAATCAATTCTGCCATCCCCTACAGCCGAAAGGCGGACTCTTCCCCCATTACTAACGTATGTATATAGTTGCTATATTCATTTGACCTGGACCCTCAGTTAGTGTCCTGAGCATTGACTACCTCTGCACTTTATTACTAGCCACACCATACTACCTTAACGCCATGTTGCCTAAGAGTACACCCCTCAGTGCCTACCTACCCACCCTCTCCTTCGGTTAAGGGTCCTGGCCCACTGTGGTCGCAAATATTGAATATGCCTGAATGACATGTTCCTGTTCTTCTGTTCTTATGCTTAGTTCCATTTGGAAGGTTGATGAATGTATTGTTTGCAAATAATTTTGCCCGGGCGAGCACGTCACTGTGTTCCCCATTTCTTGGATTCCTTGGGTGGTATGCGGTACAATAGTCCCATTCGCCCAACGTTCCAGGCTTGTTGTGGATTATATCCACTACCGGTTCTAGAATTTGTGTTGCTGTTCTCTATGTCTTGTCTTGTGTATCCCTCTCCCTCTTGTCCATCCCTCTCTCCACCTTCTTGTCTCCCACATCAGATTCACCAATCGCTTTCAGAGTTGAGCCACGTACCATCTGGGGCAAGCATACCAGCGGTCTCCCGTTTACTCAGGTTGGGTGAGTACAGTAAGCAATATCCCCCCCTGACACACTATGTCTCTAAAAATTCTGAGCCTCAATGTGCAAGGTCTCAATTCCCCAAACAAGAGAACACGGGCCTTTAGATTTTTCCAATCGGCCCATGTTAATATAGTCTTCCTGCAGGAAACTCATTTCTCCAGAACGTCCTGCCCCAAATATTTTATCTCCCAATTTCCAAATATATTCATGGCCAACGACTCATGCAAAAAGAGAGGGGTCCTTATTGGCTTCCGAAGATCAGTGAACTTTACATGCCACTCGGAGACCCGGGACCCTCAGGGACGTTACCTGATCCTCACGGGTCTCTTAGATGATAAGGAGGTCACGCTTGTTTCCTATTACACTCCGAATGTGGATCAGTTAACCTTCTTTCGGGACTTGCTAGAAAAAGTTCACTCCAGATCAACGGGAGCAGTTATCATGTGTGGAGATTCCAACATGGTACTGTACCCGCATCGTGATAAATCCAAAACATCTCCAAACTGCCTGCACACTGCAAATTGAAATAGCCAATAGTAAAGTCCCAATGCTTTTCAATGGGAAACATCGTTTTTTTTTTCTATTCTGACATTGATCATGTCAGAATAAAGAAAATATGGACAAAGCAGTGTTTCTCTCCTTGGCGGCCGGGAGCAGGAGACTCCCGGGGCGCCAGGGAGAGTTTGCTGTTTGGAGATCAGTGTCCCTGGTTAGCAGGTAACCAGGGACGCTGATCTCAATTCAAGTGGCCGGAGCCAGCCGTAAGATCACGGCTGGCTCCGCCCAGCTG
>NW_017306504.1:767796-788101 GCF_000935625.1 Nanorana parkeri | reverse complement strand
CATATGCGTTCGGCTCGGCCATGATTGGGAGCTGTACGGGCTATTGTGAATAGCCCGTACAGCACCCCTTCGGTTCTGCTGAACCGAAGGGGTCCTGGAGCCGAAGCTAGCCGAAGGATCGGCCGAAGCTACGGCCAGTTCCTTCGGCAGCTTCGTGAATAGACCCCATAGATTAGAAAGGGATAGATTACACATGTTTGCAGGAAAAGCTCATGTCTGCCATGCTATACAGGGCTTTATATTTATATTTATATACAGTGTGTGTTAGGGACACTTAAAGTGGATTGGGAGGGATCACAGACTGTTTGCAGGGAGGGATACCTTTTCATGTGTGTCAGCAGCAACATCAGTTGCTGTGTAGCTGCTGTTTTTTTAACATTATCTTTTCATTTTTTTTCTTTTAGGTAGGTCTAAAAAAATGAGGGGGGGGGGGTGGTGTTAAAAAAAGTCAATAATGTGCACAAATACTGTCATTACAATATTTTATTCTCAATATTTCTTTATTGAAGTCAGGTCATGTAATACAGCAAGTTGACATTTGGTAAGTTATCAAAAGAAAATACTCACAGATGTATGAAACATTAACCAGTCAGTAGTAGTGTTAACAGTAGTCATTACAATATTTTGCTAGATTTTTTTCAATCAAATAAATGCACTCTGATACTGATTTTTTTTTACATTAAAAGCTGTGTGGTGTCTGTTCTGTTCAAAATAGTGAAAGTGTTTAAATACTGTGCAGGTAATTACTACAACATTTTAGAGACTTTCTTTCAGTGAAATAAATACCCTCTAATGTTATTTTAATAAAAGCTAGCTGTTGTCAGCTCTGTTCAAAATGCAGCCCAGTAAAAATAGTTAAATACTGTGCATGTAGTCACTGCAATATTTAAGAGGCTTTTTTAGACATACGCTTTAATATTGAATATTGAATTCTGGATAAAAAGCTACTACTTCCCTTTTTTAGCAAAATAAATACACTGTAATGTTGTTGTTTTTTCATTAAAGTTTGCTGGTTTCTGTCATGTTCAAAATAGTGACAATGCTTAAATATTCTGCAAGTTCATTACAAAAACTTAGAGGCTTTTTTCAAGTGAAATAAATATACTTTAATGTTGATTTTGTGTTTATTAAAAGCTGGCTGATATCTGCCGTGCTCAAAACGTGAACTAATGAGTGTTTAAACTTTGAACATAGTCATTACACTATTTTAGAGGTTTTTTCCAGTGGAATAAATAA
The DNA here is from genome assembly GCF_000935625.1 of Nanorana parkeri. Taxonomy (NCBI): domain Eukaryota; kingdom Metazoa; phylum Chordata; class Amphibia; order Anura; family Dicroglossidae; genus Nanorana; species Nanorana parkeri. The sequence goes on along the minus strand of NW_017306504.1, from coordinate 786,865 downwards.
ACTCTGTTATTTTTTTTATTAAAAGCTGTCTGGTGTCTGCCCTGTGAAATAAATACACTTTCGGTCATTCACTCGGCTGCCCTCGGCAGCTTTGTGAATAGACCCCTAAGTTTGAATATCTTCAATTCAAAATGCCATATTCAAGAAGGAGCCTAGTAAAATGTATTAGTAGTAGTCACTACAATTTGTGGGGTACGTTTTAATTATAATATACACCCTCTAATATCTGGGTCTTGGCATTCAGAAAATATATAATGTTGGGGGGTTTTACGTCATTTTCAGGCCTAAAATGTGGAATATAACATGGGTGCAAAAATTGAAAAAAGGGCCTCAGTCATGAAGGGGTTAATTAAAACTGGCTGGTGTTTGTTCTGTTCAAAAAGCAGCAGTGAAAGGGGTAAAATACTATGCATAGTTAGTACAAAATTCTGGTGGCCCTTTTCAGCAAAATAAATACTTTTTATGTTTATTGTATTGTATTGTATTATATTGTATTGTAGGTACTACAATATTTGGGGGGCTTTTTTTAGAAAAAAAATACACTCTATTGTTGTTTTTTTATTGAAAGCTGGCTAGTGTCTGTACTGTTCAAAAAGCAGCCTAGTAAAAGTGGTGAAATACTGTGCACATAGTCACTACAATATTTTGGATATTTTTAAAAATAAAATAAATACACTTAAATGTTCATATTTTTAAAAAACCTGCATGGCCTGTTACATTTTTCAAGGTGGCGTAATAAAAGTGTTGAAATACTGTATATGGAGTCAATACTATATGTTGCTGGCCCTTTTTCTGGGAAATAATACAATTGTATGTTGATTGTTTAATTACAAGATGCACATTCTTTGAAACTGCAATCTAGCAAAAGCTACTTACATACTGTGCATTAAGTCAGTGCAATATGTCTTGTTTTTTTCTTTGAAATAGAACTCTAATTTTGAATTCTTGATTTTAAACCTGCCTGTTGTCTGTATGGGAAACTCCAGCCTATTAAAAGGCATTTACATACTGTGCACAGAGTCAGTACAATATTTATGGCCATTGTCTCTAAAATAATATTCTGTAATTGTATTTCCATGTTATAGCATGTCTGGTCTCTCCTTTCAGCCTAAAAAAGCTTATTTATTGTGCACCAACATCACAATATTTCTAGCTATCATTTGTGAAATAATGCACTGTCATTTTTATTCTTGCTAAAACCTGCCTGGTCTTTTCCTCATAAATTGCGGCCTACTAAAGCTGCTTACATAGTGTTCATTAAGTCTTTGCAATATTCCTGTCTCTCTTCTCTGAAAAATACACTTTATTATTTTGAATTCACAATAAAAATATGCCTTTGTTCTCCCTCTTAAATTGCAGCCTAATACATCTCCTTATGTATTGTGCATTTACTGCATAATATTTGCATATATTGTTTGCAAAATAATACACTATTGTTATTACTAATACATTCATCATCTTTCCTTTGAAACTGTGGTCTAATACAGCTGCTAACATGCAGTGCATTGACTGTACAATATTTTTTGTCTATCTTCTGTGAATATTTTTTCAATTCAATACTGGATACACGCTTTTTATTTCATGACTTCAATAATAAAAATACTGTTATTCATTTGATTTAAAACTCTGTTGTATTTGTTAATTATTATTTCTTCTTCTCTTTCAATGGTTTACAAAAGTGAGACTTCAAAGCCTTTGAATGTCAGTGTCCTTCTTTTCCATTATGTTATCAATACCCTCCAAATTGTCAGAAGAGGACAGGAATGCAGTTAATACCAAATGAAAAAGATGTTTTACTTCAGAGAACCATCTACTTTGGCAGCGTTCTCCTGTTTTCACAACTTGTGTGAAATCAGAGCCAGTTTGTGAGCATGTATTTATCCAAAATACATGCTGGTAGGTTAATTGGCTCCTCTCCAAGTTGGCCCTCTATGTATGCATGTGAGATAGGGACCTTAGATTGTAAGCTCCTTGAGGGCGGGGACTGATGTGAATGTGCAACTATGTAAAGTGCTGCGTAAATTGTCGGCGCTATAGAAATACCTGTAATAAATAAATACCTGTCCTGATTTCAGGACAGTGGTGAAGCTCCGGAGCCCAGTTGCAGCTGCAACCACTGTGACCATGGTAGTTCTTGTGAAAATGCAAAGTATTGGCACCGGTATCTGAACATCCCTATTCTGGAGTCCTTTCTCATTTCTGTTGTCCTTATACAAAAGGTGGTAGGTGTCGTTGTCAATTAGAGGACCGCATCAACCACAGGAGCATCTTAAGTTCTTGTTCACTTAGATCATCTTTATGATACAAGCTGCACCTCCCCAGTTATGAATATACACCCTGCATTTTCAGTCCCTTCGTAATCCCTTATGGAGCTAGATCAAAATGGTTTGGGAAATATGTAAAGTTTGTCCCCCTACCCCACCCTTGAGCCCAATGTAATTTACCAACTTTGATGTACCTATAAATCTTAACAGAGGTGGTTTGAGGAACTTAAGCGGTATTAATCTTTCCCCTGGTGATTTTTCTTTAAAACTGTGATAGTCCAGCCTGTGTTTTTACTATGTTGGATTTTTTTGTGTTTTTAAATAAATCTGTACAAATAAAGAGATATTTTAACTGCAAAGTTACATTTAAATTGAAAATAATTTGGCACCTGAAAAGTCTAATTATAGTCCATACTTTTAAAATTTTAAGAAAAGGGGGAGAGTGCAAATGGGCTGTAAAGATCTGGCCGTGCTGTCTGGTAAGGAAGCCTGGATCAAATCACTAGATTTAGTTACTCTCTAGGACAGGGATGTCCAAACTGTGGCCCTCCAGCTGTGGTGGAACTACAAATCCCATGAGGCATTGCAAGATTCTCACAGCCACGACTCCCGGAGAGAGATGCTTCATGGGATTTGTAGTTTCACCACAGGTGGAGGGCGGAGTTTGGACATCTCTGCTCAAGGAGATCAGTTGTAAGCTTGCGGTGAACCTTTTTTTGCTAGTACCGGACTTTACCATTGAATCTTGTCACTTGATACAGAAATAATGAAAAGAAGAATATGACTAGCATTATCATAACATGTCATTATCATGTCATGTCAACAGCCTATATTTTCCAAGTTAAATATATTACATGGAATTAAAATGCAAGACTAGTAAACATTTCCCTCATGTGCAGTCTGTACTATGCAGGCTTCATCTGAAGACAAAATAGTAAATGTTTTTCCCAATGTCATTTTTCTGCCTCATTTCTCCCACCTTAGCAAAACATTGCTGTTTAAAACTGTTTACAGTTAATTATATCATAATATGATTTGGAAGCAGTGCCTTGAAATATTTCAGATCTTTTACCCAAAGCTCACACATCTGAATCTAATCTGGTCATCAGAACTAATAGAAACCCTGCCATTTCCCCAGCTTGCTCATATAATGAACAAAGTGCAACTCCCACTGGGAACTCTTACAGTGATTATCAGGAAATTCAAATATTAAATATAAAATGAATGATTGAATAGAAAACCACCTAAAGCAAAACAAAAATAATTCACTTATTTCTAATGTAATTAGCAAACAGCAGCTATTGATATTTATCTACATAATTTAAGAAAAAAAATGTCTCTGTTGTTGGTGTGCAATGGAGAGCTGTGATATTCAATTCTACAGATTTTAAAGAGGATCTTTATCCATATCTTCAAAATAACAACAAAGGCACCTTTAGAAATGTTTAGTAATGGCAATCTACAACAGATACTTCTGGGTAATTGTCAGGTTTTTATTTTTTGCATACCTTATTTTTCTTTTATTCCCCAGTCTTCTGACAGTGGCCATTTTAACTAAGGGCAGGTTACTAGATCTCTGTTTACTTCCCGTAACCCTATAACATGTGACTAAGACATGTAACCTGGTGCATCCTCTCAGGGGAGGAAATGCCTTACACTGAGATCTCACAAGATTACAGATAAGATTTCCCAGCAATGTTCTGCTGATGTAACCTTCCCAGGATGCAGTGCTTGGGCACAATTACATAATTTGTGCCAAAGTGGACCAGTTAGTGGAAAAAAAGAAAGTGTAAGTAAAATAAAAATATTATTTTATTATTCGTATTATTCTTATTATTATTATATTAGCTAATGAATGTAAGATGACTTTATATCAGCATGCAGAGTTGTATGCTGATGTGATTTGTAATCAAAGGGTGTGAAGGTCCACTTTAAGCAGTTATAATGGTAGTGTTAATACTGTGCATTTTTCTTTAGGTTCATTAACCTTTTTGCATACAGAGGCTTTGTAGCTTAGATACCTAGGCCGATGTTGTAGTGTCAGTATGCATTGGTTAACTTGACTTTATTTTTAAGGACATGTAGGAACTTCATTTAGTACACTTTAATAAAAACATGTTTTTAATATAAGCTGACAAATTAACAAAAATGTTCCAAAAATATTTTTAAATACATATATTTTACTAAACAATATATTTGTGCTAAACATTTTCAATAATAAATAGAGGCACATGGCCATATACAGGCTGCAGTGGCCTGAGAAATGCTAATGCTTTCCAGCAACTAGGTCCTTTTGTTGTTGACTGATAGTGTGGTTGTAGCCTAACATAAGGAACAACTTAAATATGACACATGCTCTGGCACCCAATTCTGGGGTATGCCATTGTTAGGGCAAATTAGAAGTGAGGGCACATGAATACCAGCTACAAAGGCATTGCACCATAGCAGCAAGAGTAAAGAAGTAGAGCTGTTGAAAACAGAAGCAAATCGAAAGATTTGAAGGATAAAAGAAATAGAGAGATGTCTGAATACTAAACAGTGGAGAGTAAGGGGAAATTAAAGAAAAACAGGCAAAAATTGTGGCCAGACCAAAGGGATTGAGCTTAGAGAGTGCAATAAAAAGACCTAGGTTAAAAGGTCACAGCACTGGGAAATTAAAAGAGACTTGGAAAAAAAATCAAGGACATTACATCTTGTTGAGAAGGTTGGCATAATGTATGAACTCTGCCTTACAGTGCAATACACAGCAATTTATGAATGTTACATCAAAAGTACAGTACAACAGCAAACAACAGTTATTACATTTCAGCAGTGCAAAGTAATATTACTATGCAGTTGCATTCCTGTTATCAACAAGTTTACAGAGACAATAGCACACAACGTTTGGCCTATACTTTTAGGGAGGGAGGGAAACGTTGACAAACTTGGAAGGGCCACTTTAAGCACTAATCACTTTTTGTTAACTGTAGGACTTGGGCAAAAGACCATTGGCTAGCTAAGAGCATTTACATTGAAAAGTTATGTTTTGGATTATGATAGGGCTAATATTGTTGCTGTAACTGTTGGTAACCAATATCTGTGGTCTGACTAACACACTTTTAACGTTGAAGATATTAAATTAAAAAAAACTCCACCTTACACATGTTTACATAGACCTGGTCACTCTACTCCCTCAGCAAATGTTATAATTAATGGAATCCTATCAGATGCATTGTTAATAACAAAAATGGGACCAGGGTTACCTTCCTTTCCCCCTTATCTGCATTTTAATATTAGAAACTTTCCTTAGAACTGTCAGGGCCAATTTAGACATCATGGGAATGGGGGTAGGGTGAACCAAAAATAAAGCAGCCTTATATGCCATCTCTTATTCCTCCTCCATGTACCAGTCATCTCCATTCCCATCCTTATGGCAGAACTCAAGAAATATGGAAAGCTATCACCCTTTCAGATACACTTTCATGAATCAGAGGCACTGAACATATCCCTCCCCCACTCCCTATACACTAAAATACAACAAAACTTCTCTTTCTAGTGGCTGACCCAGGCTCCGGATATCTGGGAACTTACATGCCAAGTAACCTGTCCCAAATCGTTTCCCTTACCTTTTTACCGCTCACTTAAAAATCAAACATGTTTTTAATACCTGGACTCAAGGAACTTTCTCATAGTTTGGCAGGTATAATATCCTTAAGCGACACATTCTACCATAAATCCTATACTTACTGCAAGCTTTACTTATATCCAATCCCTAGCCCCTTTTTTAAAACACTTTAATTGAACCTTACTAAATTTGTATCAGCTACCAGATTAGGACACACTATTCTTTGCTGACCCAAAACTATATCCCTACCAGACAATAAACTCTACCTTATAAGAACTGTAGACTGGTGTAGACACCAATGGTCTAAACTCTGGATCAACAAGGAGCTAATTTTTTCAACACCTTTCCCACTAGATATACTTCCATGGTGTGACACACAGATACCACAAGATTCTAAATCACATTTGACTGTGAAGCCTGCCCAGTCTATAGCACAGATCTTTCTTAAATGAAAACACTTATCACCTCAACATCTTAATTTTCCCCTTTCTGGGGAACAACGCCTTTCACCTGGTATTCAAGACCAACTGTTTACACTATTGAGAAATATAAGCATGTATACAGTCTCACACTTTATCACAAAACATCAATGGCTCTCTAAAGGCTCCATGTACATAAACCCAGATCTGGTCCCTATGAGATATTGGAGACAGAGATAACTCTCACCCTTCCCAGGCTCTACTTCTGAATGCTCCATGATTCTCTTTAAACAGCACTGTTCCAAGACAGACCCAGCTAGATGCACCCTTTTTCTGACTTACAGACTTCTATTCTAATAAGGCTTCTATGCACCTGCTCTCTTTCTGGGCAGATGGGAAATGGACCTCAATCTCTAACTTACCCAAGTGGAGAGAATAGAAATCCTTCCCATATCTCTCAAATTTCCCATTGGTAACAAATACCAATAATTGTATTATAAGATCCTAACTTAATGGTATAGAAGTCCTACAGTACATGTTCCCAAATACTTCAGTCTGTTGCCTGAGATGCGGGACTTCCCCAAGTGATCTTTTCCAAAAGCCAAAGTTCAGAAAAAAAGACTATTGTGGCTATGGCAACCAATTACCAATAATGCATTTCCTGGCCTTTTTGAACTGTGGTCAGGTGGCTTAGAGGGGCCAATAATGGGGGTATTCCTATGTGCCAGGATTCCCAGCAGCCTTTTGTCAGTGTGTGCTGGAGACTTGCAGTTGATAGGGAGAGCTGAAAGTGTGTTTTCAGGGAGATATAGTTACAGCTGTAGAGAGCGTTATAGAACTATTACAGGGAATTGCATTATGTTGGGCTATATTACTGTGTATAACAGCCCCCCTCCTTCACTGTATGGTCTTGTGCTACATTCAAGTGAATTGCAATGTGGTGAGCTACATATTGTTGTGTATCCCTACTGTGGTTATAGTGCATTGACCCAACAGTCTTTCTAGGACTACATTTTTTTATGTTTAGCTGCTGGCAATCCTCCATGCAATTTTCAGTGTTGTATTGTCTTTCATTTTCTTTAGTCCATGTTTTTATTTACTTTTTAACATTCAACACATAAAATATTTTTACTGTGTATAGTGCTGGTTTTTAGTGTTTTAGAGTTGGGGTTTAGTGTTCTAGGTTTTATATTTTGGGTGGACTTATATTTTGTTGTAATATAATTTTGCTAGGGCCTTATATTTTTAATTTGAGTTCAACAGCACTGCTCTTTGTTTGCACCACATCACTGCACACTTCTTTGGTGCAGTTTAGTGCACCAAGCGATTATTATGTGCACCAAATCCTCCACCCATATCTGTGTTCAATAGCTTATTTGCAGTGGAAAGGTGACCTGTCCTTAAGGTACCTAAAGTGGTAAAGAGAACCTGTCACTTCCAATGTACTATCACATAGAGAGCTTGTAAGCCTCTTTATGTGATAGCAATTAAGTAAAATAAAAACACATGTTAGGTATCCCCACATGTGCCAGAGTGAGAGCAATAACTCTAGGCCAATATTCATGGATATCTCTAAACTAATGACCGGTATAGGCTTTTAAAGCATCACCTATAAACAAGTTGGAGTACTGTATTTTGTCGCTTTTTCATGGACGAACACACATTTTAACTTGGACATGTTTGGCATCTATTTAGTTGTCATAACCTTATCTTTTATATTTGATTAAAAATGGGTATTATGTTGTGGTTTTGGACACAATTAACTCAAGTGTATTTTTTACCAAAATTTGAGGTTTGAAAAAGAGTTGCGCTAATATCGTGAATGTAAAAATTTACAAATGCCACAATTTTATTCCACAGGGTCTTTAGCTTCAGAATATATATAGAGGATTATTTTATCCTACAGGGTCTTTACCTTCAGAATATATATTGAAGATTATTTTATCCTATAGGGTCTTTAACTTTAGAATATATATAGAGGGTTATTTTATTCTACAGGATCTTTATCTTCAGAATATATATAGAGGGTTATTCACAAAGGAGCCAAAGGATATAGCCATAGCTTTAGCTAATCCTTCAGCTCACTTTGCCACCAGAGCTGAACCGAAGGGCTGCTGTACAGGTCATTCACAGCTGAATCGGTGAGAGCGGTCTGTTGCAGCAGACCGTTCTCCCCTCATATGTAAACAAATTAACTCAGGGCAATAGCCTGAAATCAGCTGTACTGAGCTAAATAAAAAAAGAAAAGAGAAAGACGGGGCTTTATAGGTGACTCATGAACAATGTGGTTAGACATAATGTCACATAACTCATTCTTGTATAGTAAAATTCATATTTAATAACATAGTTCCATAATTAACAAAAAAATAGCATATACAAGACATACCACACATCTAAAAACAGGACCATTCAACATATAAGCAGCATGTCACCTCTAGGAATCCGTACAGATTGATATTGTGCAAAATAGCAATAATTAACACTCTTGATTTCATTGTAAATTGATAATAAATTAGATCAGTCAATATATAATTTTTAAGATCAGTCAACATATCAATGATATATAATTTCATATTGTTAAATGTTCCAATCAAAAATCTGTACGTTTTCATTCTTCAATGCGTTTCGCCGTAGCTTTTTCAAGAAGTTAATAGAGGTGGCCTGTAAAGTCCATATGAATATTGTAGTAAGCGCTCAAATATTTGAAAATAGCAGTTTAGCCATACATAACATTAACTGACATAAATCAATGAATGAGATAAGTACATAAATACCATGTATAAAAATTCCTAGGGACGAGCAGATTCACATCTAGGGGAGTCCCTCCACTCCGCCAGGAGAAGAGAAACAGGGATAACTCAGGGGATGTATGGAAGAGGAGGCATCTCTATCTGTCCTGAATTATAAACCAAGGCTTGCCTATATATAACTTCAGTAATTACAATGTATTGCATCTAGCATCGCAAAGCCACCTACATATAAGATACAATGGAACAGCTTCTCTGAGCCTTACTGAGTCAGTGGTATGATGTATCCAAACTAAGGGTCGATACCATTGGCCTTCACAATAGGTACACTTGTATCCATAAACAGCAACCACACCCGTCAATGTGTCTCATCCAGATACCACCTCTGTCACTTACAACCCTTCATTGAGGTATAATAGAATTGTATATAAAAATTATCAAGAATCATCCTTCTTAGTATCAACGTTTAAAAAAAATAGTTATTCCATTTAGAAAATCAAACCTGCCCTGTGTCAGGAACGCAGACTACGTCTGCTGAGACCAGCCCGAGGACGGCCACAACATCCCCGTCTCGTTGCTAGGCAACGGGCGGACGCTCCGCAATGCTCCACCTCCCCCTTCCCTACACAGCAGGACGAGATGACAGCCTCGGCCCGGCGGCGTTCCGTTGCTAGGAGACGCTCGGGTCGGGCTTCGTCTCCGGCTCCTCCCCCAACAATTGCTCTGCCTATTTAAGCCCTAGCAAAACACTTGCTCGACGTGCTAGCAAAAGAGCACGTCGAGCAAGCTACTAGGACCCAAGTAAAGGAGACCACCGAGAACCTGCTGCACCAGAACGTGGAGATCACCCCTCAGGACTGCCATCACACCAAGGCGACCACTTCACTTCCTTGCATGGACTTTCCATCTCAACAGCAAGTATTACCAACTTAGACTGTTGAAGTGTTGTTGCTGCCACCTTGTGGGGAATTCATTTAAGTACGCTCCTACTGATGTCCATTAGAACTCTGTATATGCTCAGCCTGAAGCTGTTACCATCTGCAATTACTCACACTCTGTGATAAGGCCATCTCCTGTACAAATTGTAGTGGACTGTCGTATTCTCTCGCATAATAGGTTAAACTACGTTCGACCTCCTAGTGAAGTAACTAAGGCGAACTACAAACCACACCACGGCCCTATGCCTTACAATTGAGCCGTGTATTATGGTTCAAACCACACCCATTACTCCCACTATAGATGGCATATGATGTGTAAGAGGTTCCGTCTTCACTCCCTGTAATCAAAGTGTAATCGGGAACCTCCCACCTGAGCCATTTCAACTTAACCTCCGCAGCTGTGATCCTACACACCAAGTTACGCTTGTACGATTCATTACACCCTGCCACCCCTACCTTTTCCTGCCACCTCTGCTGTAGTGTCACCATTGCCATCTCCTGCCACCTTTCCTGGCCTTCTGCTGGCACCATTACGATGGCCTTCTCCTGCCATCACTTCTGCCATGTCACTGCCACCATTACTACCTCCTGTAAAATGGACATTTGTGGGCAAAATAACAGCTCTCTTGTACCAGTTTCATGATATCAGGCTTACCGAGCTAAGGTCATACAGAAGCACAGCAAGGAAAGCAAGTAAATTAAACTATATAAGTGGGCACACCACTACAGTAATGCTTTTAACATTTTACATATTGCAACAAAAATAATCATACAGAAAGTAACCATACATTCCAATATGAATGAACACCAGCAAAGTTCATATATTTAACACCAGAAAAGTATTTAAATTACCCTGTTTCCATTGAAAAATGTTAAATGCAAGACAAACCTGTAAAAGAAGGCTGTGAATACCCTTTCTGCTGCCAGTACTGATGAAACCTCTCGGATCCTAAGACATTTTCTGCTAAAGTTCATTGGGCAACCAACACGTTCAAAAATGTCAATCTCTTGAGACCCTGAAGCTCTCAGTGGCTCCTCCCTCTACTAATTATATAATACAGTAGAGATGTGGAGGTCAGAGTGGAAACCAACGAGAACTTTGGGGAACCCAGGAGATTAATAAAAATTGTTCATTTTGTCCATTCACATGCTTTTCAAACTGATTTGCTTAACTTGAACTGAGAAAAATACATAGGCTGCCATTGCTCATCTCCTTCTGAAAATGCTAATTACCTGGCTGTCTTTATTCTCAGTACTTGATACACTGACCCAAAACAGGCATTCAGAATAGGAAAGTCAGAGTAAAGTTGATGCTCGTAATCTTCAAATGTGTTCCATGTCAGTAAAGTACAATGTATTAAAGCCTTTGGATTAGCATGATATTGGAGGGACTTTTTTATGAAAAGGTCAGCAATGGCAACCTATTTACCTCATTGCTACAGGTTTTCTTAACAATATGAACTTACTATTGGCCAATAAAGCTTAGTAGGGGTTTTTAACTGCCACCTTTTAATACAATGCATTATGAAATAAGTTGTTCTTCCTGCATTGTTCATTTGTAACGGCTTTACATGTCAGTAGCTATAATACAACAAATAAATATGCTAAGAATAAAACTGAGACATGACCAATGTCTAGCTGTTTAGCCATCTCCATGACTCAGATGTAACTGGTCATCTATTGCACTTATAAAGTTCATGCTGTATACTAGACTTTATTTAGTTAGGAGTAATTTCAGGTCATCAAGACAGCTAATCAGTATTCTGGTCAGTATTCAGAAGCATAAAATGTTAAAAAGCAATTTGATTTATACAATGCAGTAAAACTTTATTAGCTGTCCCTCAATATGTATATTTAATCTGAGCAATATAAGCCCTTTGAGCCACTGATATTATAAACATCTTTATATTGCAGACAAAAAAGTGACTCTAGTTTTTGATATATTAACAAAAATCAAAGTTCTGCAAAGATTGCCAGTTGTTTATATACAACATTTCTGACATCAAAAGCAGTGTATGTGTTACTGAACAATGTACAGGTTTAAAGACGTGACTTTCTTTAAATGAGATACAAATCTACACCTCATATAAAGCATATGATGTACTTACACTAAACTTACACTAAACACACTCTTAAGAGATGCTCATATTATTCTAAATTTACCAAATCACCAGAACCAGAACAAGAACAAAAATGCTATACATTGCAGCTTACCAATTTTTAGATGTGGTCGATGCATTGTTTTTTATTTTTTCATGCTGATGTATTTTATACCAATACAGAAAAATACCCGCTGACCCTGTCAGAAATCCAGTGTCCTTGTAACTTCCTGTGGACTGAACTGGTACCTCAACAATGGTATCAACTTTACCAACTGTCTCCGGTAAAAAAAAAAAAAAAAACCTCTTCCATAGAAGAGAGAAGAGGTGTTTTAGTGCAAATTAGGAGAGGTACCTAGTGTGACAATGCTACTCCTTCATAGATACAGTACATGGAGTAAGTGTTGTCACTCTAGGGCATAAAGTGTGTCACTGGCAGGATTACCAGGTGAAAATAAAGGAGAAAAAAATCCTAATAATTTAAATCAAATGCAGTCACCACATCTAATGACTTGTAAACTGCAATATTACATTTTTGTTTTGGGGTTTATTTATGACTTAAATTGACCTTAAACTAAGTAGTTAAATCTTAAAAATATATTCAAGTACCTTAACTATTAAAATGTATCTTATTTGTGTATCATTCAGCTGTAGATCCTCAAATCATCTCTTAATTGGTGCTGACACTGTCCTTTCTTATGGAGGGTGGCTACTTTTGTTCCTCATGGTCCCTGTGTGTTGTAAAGTAGTCACCGCTCCAAGATTATTCCCGTGATAGACTACAATCCTACATTTAGTTTACTAATTTGTATTGAGATTGTAGTTTAACACATAAGCAAGCTTGGAGCAGTGGCTACTTTACAACACGCACATGGACCATGGGGAACAAAAGTAGCCACCATCCAGAAGGAAGGACAGTGTCAGCACAAATTCAGAGTTGATTTGAGGATTTACAGCTGAGTGATACACACATAAGCTACATTTTTGCTAATAGGTAAGGTATATGAATACATTTTTAACATTTAAAATTTTTAAACTCTTGAGTTTAGTGTCACATTATTATACTTAACAGACCATGGAAGTGTTTGTTTCTGAGTGTTGGTACCCCAGCTGAAAAGGTGTTCACCCATCGTTCACACCAACTACAATTATTCTAGCACTAGGCTTACCTCTAATAATAATGACATGAATCATACTGTGGGGTCTATTCACGAAGCTGCCGAAGGATCTGGCCGCAGCTTCGGCCGATCTTTCGGCTAGCTTTGGCCCCAGGACCCCTTCGGTTCAGTAGAACCGAAGGGGTGCTGTACGGGCTATTCACAATAGTCTCCTGCTCCTGGCCGCCAAGGAGAAAAGCACTGCTGTGACCTTTTTTTTTCTTTATTCTGACACGATCGATTTCTTTATTCTGACACGCTCGCCCTCTGCTGCAGTTCCCCATCAGGTCCATCAGCAGAGGGCGGGTACAATGCTAGTTTACTATTGGCTATTGCAAATTGAAATAGCTAATAGTAATGTCCCAATGCTGTTCAATGGGAATTTTTTTTTTCTATTCTGACATCGATCGTGTCAGAATAAAGAAAAAAAAAGACACATCAGTGTTTCTCTCCTGGGCGTCCGGGAGTGGGAGGCTCCCAGAGCGCCCGGGAGAGTTTTTTTAAAAAAAATTTATTTTTTCAGCAGGAGAGCCGCCGGACAATAGGAAACTATTGGCCGGAGCTAGCTGTCACTGCTATCTCCGCACAATTGCTTTCTATTTACTTTTGTTTTACTTTTTTCACTCTTTTTCTGTTCTGCTGGGTCCCTCTGAGGGACCGAGCACAACAGCCGAGCCGAATGCCGCTTCTCGGGGCTTAAACTTCTCGGGGTTATGCCTTCTTTCAAGTACTGTTCATGTGAAACTATGTCCCACCACAATCTTAATTCTTTGTCGATTAATGATTTCAATATTTTAAATTCTTTCTGTAAGTCCGCACCCTTAGTGTTCCTAGTGCAAAAAACATGATCCAAACATGAAAAAAAAAATCAAAATGACCTTAGTGTCCGTTACGAATATATCAAAAAAAGCACACAAATATAATGTACAGTTCTTATGAATTTATAAAAATACCTATCAGATATATAGGTCCCAAGTTAAAATTTACCCCAAATCTAACTCTTCTAGTGATCTCTTTTAATTATTTTAATCATAATATTTTAATGATAACTTTTATATACAATATTTTAGAATTATGTAAGTGATATAAATACCCCTCTATTAAATAGAAAAATACCACCTCCTAAAGTAAATATAAAAATATAAACAATATATGGTCTATCCCCTCTTCTGATATCTCCCTCACCGCAGAAGAGGAAGAGAATCCAACCTCATGCAAAAATACATCATGATCCCTAAAGTGCGCAGAGATAAAACATCAATAATTTTATAATACGCACGGGGGAAAAATTAAGTGTCACTAAAAAGACTCACCCGCATTAAGAAATGGGACACGTACTATGAAATTTCAACCATATCAAATAATATATATCAACTACTAGCGCTATTCGATAGACTTCTTCAGATTCCCCAAGGGGTTAATGATAGGTTCCATGTTAAGGGAACTATTCTCGATGTGTCATTGGTGAAAAAATGGAGGGGAATATATGGTATATATACCCTATAGATCGACCAAAGGAAGAATGAATATGAAAGGGGGTGAAATACCACCTAAGAAAAAGGGACATGTCGATCAATTCTAACTCGCTTGTACAATATATTTCACACACACTCTCTAATTTATGAATCTTTATTCATTAATTTATTCATTTATCCATCAATTTTTTATTTTGTATTTCTCACTTGAATATAAATAGTAAGATGACACAGTAAGAATATTGCTCACTACCAAGCGCAACATAATTGCTCACATATAGCCGGTTGCCATTCATTGTTGCTGTATAATGTATTTAATGTATTATTGGGATTTGTAGTCCTCTATAGCTGGTGGTATTCTGCATTGCTATATTATGCATTGTTAGGATTTGTAGTTCTCTGTAGCCGATACCATTCTGCATTGCTGTATATTGTATTGTTGGGGTTTGTTGTCCTCTCTAGCTGATGGTATTATTCTGTGTTGCTGTATAATGTATCGCTCGGATTTGTGGTCCTCTATTGCTGCGGATATTATTCTGCATTGCTGTATAACATATCGCTGGGACTTGTAGTTCTCTATCGCTGGTGCCATTCTGCATTGCTGTATAATATATTGCTAATATTTGTAGTCCCTTTACAGCTTGGAGTCAGTGGCAGTACTACCAGGATGGCAGTGTTTGCAGCTGGGACCGGGCCTTGGCAGTTCACCACTTTCATAAATCATTAGACTGTATTTTTTAAGAAAATATGTCACATGACACTAAACAAAGTATTAGTGATTGGTATCGGCGAGTACTTGAGCAAAAGTATCGGTACTCGTATTCAGTCTGGAGAAAATGGTATTAGTGCATCCCTACAAACCAGTGAGGCAGAGCCTCATCTACCATTAAAAGAAAAAAATATATTCTTACCCAAATCCACCGATGAGCTCAGCGTCCTCTATGCAATGCTGGCAGAAGTAATACAATGGGCGCCTGTTAGTATTTAAATAGGCGCTTGCTGCATCCAGCTTCTGACAGAATTAACAAAATGTGCAGCGAGCTTCCCCGCTACACGAATAGCCCAACCTGTAAGAAGCTGGATACAGCATGTGCGCTGTATCCAGTGACTGACAGGTTATGCAAAATGTCTTAAACAGGAAGGGGTGGGACAAATTTAGATCGGGGGTGCCTGGGTTTAGTTTTGCCTAGGGCAGCTTGAAAAACAAAATACACCACTGACAAAGGCACATTACAGGCTGGTTCCACATCTTCTTCCTGCATGGTCCAGGTATGACCTCCAAGGCTATGCCAAGGATAAGCCAATTTAGAAAGCTGCAAATACATCTTAACTTCTCACCTTAACTGCAGCAACTGAAGAAACTTGTCAGGAGAAAGATAATTTTTGATAAAGCAAAAACAGTTGTTGCTTCTCTCAATGCAGAGAGAAGATGTCCATCTCCTTAGGCTTGCGGGGAGTGGTTATTTTATGCATAACAGTTTTTAATGATTTTGTTTAGTTTTTTTCTGTGAAAGAAAGAGGCTCAATGCTATCTGCAGGCTAGCTGAAAACAAGGTTTTTAACATCTCTATATAAGGAAAAGGGAAGAAATATTGGGACATGAACTCCCTCTTTACATCTAGAAATTCCTCTGTTTTTAACCATATAAAAGTTAAGTTTGCACTAAAAGAAAAATGCCTGTAAGATTCCTATGCAACAGTACTACACGCCTACCTACATACTACTTACTATCAACAGATCAACAACACTATCACTCTAGTATGTACTTTTATATTTTCTGGCCATGCCCAATATTATAATTTTATTGCCAATAAATACATTTGCAATAATCGGCAATACCTTTACCTTAAAACATCTAACCCATTTGCTAGGTTTGCCTACTGAAGGTTTATCTAAATATCTTAAAGAAAAATTCTGGGTTGTACTGCAAGGGTTATTTGCTTGTTTTGGTCTAGGGATGAAAATAAAAAAGATACTCACCTAATCCTTGCTTCTGCCTGGCTGCAAGACTGATCCCTCCAGCCTCTTCTCCCACAGGCTCCAGTGTTTAAAGCCCCGCTGATGTCATCAGATCCAATACATTCCATTTGCCTGTATTAGACGTGAGGATGCAGATTGACTGGATGGAGGATGGAGTTATGGAGTTATGCTGGGCTATCCTAACAGCTTTGCCAGTGTATGATTAAAAAAAATAAAAACCGAGTTTGCTGTAGATGGGGCAGCAGTTAAAAGTAACTGCTGACCTTGATTCAACCACAAAATACAAGTAAAGATAAAAAAATTACCAATAATAAAAACAAAAAAGCAGCAAAGGCAATGACAGTTATCTAACTGACCCTATTCTCTTCTTATGCAGTTTTAAAGCTTTCCCTATAATTTCCCTATAGCAGCTTTACATATTGTAGCTGAAGACTGTTTCTCAAATGAAATGAAAGCTTTATTATTTAGATTATTTTATTTCTTTTTCCTTCCCTATTGGCTCACTTTTAGGTCTGATGTATAGAAATAGAAGAAAAACATATACTGTCAAAATGCCAAATTTGTGTATACTGTCACTCACAGCATCCACGTGGATATTTCCATATTCTAACTCCAGAAATACAAGAAAATGGTAATTCTGGGCTATATACACTATAATAAAGTGATGTGAATGTGTTAAGGAGATTTCTTATGTTTAAACATTTTGACACTGAAAAGTGTCCTTCTATTGTGTTCCTAAAAGCTGGTAAATGTATAAATATGTGCACTAGAGTGGGGGTCATTTGAAAGCAAGGACATGTGATAAGGTTCCTAGTTCACATAAGCAGAGACGCGGCCAAGGTCTTTTAGGAAAGTCATCGCTCCTGATGTGATTGGCCGTGGCATATTGTGCCCTGAGCTCAGTAGAATGCTGAGATGCCCTGTGTCTTATTTTGTTTTCTAACACCAAGTAAATTTAACTTGCAAATAAAACCATAAATAACACATCAATGTATTAAATGCAATATAATATTTGTTTAGAAAGTTCTAGACCTGAAAAATGGTACTTTGACAAAGGATCTGTCCAGCTGTCAGCATCTTTCTCTAAAGCAGAGGCATATTTATGAACGAAAGCCATGAATGAAAAAGGGAACAGGTTGGTTGACTTGCATGTCCATTCAATCATTTTCATACACTGGCCGAAATGATAGCCATGTGTTCCTAATGCATTCTCTGCATGTAAATATTTTAACAAAAATTACCAGTTTCACTAACTATTTAACAGTGATGGTTTGTTTAGTAGTACAACACTAACACTACTTTAAAAATAAGAATAGTTAAATCCAAAAGAGATTTGTATGTGTCACAGACTTACTCGGCGCGTCCCGTTGCTCCTGCGACGCGCCGTCTCGGCAACGACGTCACGCCGGCTCCGCCCACAGGGCGCGGCCCGGAGGTTAAAGGTTCAGAGGGTTCGGCATTCTCTCGTTGTGGAGTGCCGAGTGACGAACGGGAACCCACAACCACCGGTACTTGTGAACCGCCGCAAGCAGCAGCAGCACCAGTCGACCACCTCAACAGTGAAACCTCTCACCGATCAGGAAGGGAGCAGGAGGATTGGACACTTGAGAGCTTTGGTCCCCTTGGAGACTCTGTACCTATCTGCACTACTAAGCGCAAGTAACCTGGGTCTTGTACTGTAGCAGTTTCCACTTGTAACCAATCAGTTCACTGTCGCTATCTCTGTGCTATACATGGTCGCATATCTACCTGTCATTAACTTGTTGCATACTGCTGCCATGAATGCATGAACTACTACTTGCTAGCAACTAATAATCACATTGTATTAAGTTACACCTCTGAGAACTCTACCTTGCTATACTCTAGGAGTTGCAGGGCATACCTGAAGCCTATAAAACTCTGCAGATACCCGGTGGCTACAACTCCACCAGACTCCTGCCCCAAACCTCAGCCTCAGGGCAACTTTATTATTTTAAACGCAGTGGTGATGAGTACGGTTTCCCTACCGCACTGAGTGTAATAAGGAACCGTTCACTGAACCACCGCGTACAAACAAATCAGCACCAGTTCTGCAGCTGTGATCCCGTTAACTACATGAGAACCTGACAGTATGGCAGGATTAGGTGTGTTTTCAAAACAAAGCCTATTTCCATGTGAGTAACTAATGCCAACTGCTGCTCAGCTCTGCTACGCAGAAGCATATTACTGTTTTGCATCATAATGATTTATCAAGGAATTAAAAGCATTTTGGCAAACAATTATGGGTAATAATTTATGGCCCTGTCTATTTAATTAGTGAAGGTACAAGTAAAACTTAAATAACGTTCTCATTTCAAACGTGAGTTATTTAACCAGATAAGTTAAAAAAAAATTCACATTTCAATTA
>NW_017306504.1:754109-767766 GCF_000935625.1 Nanorana parkeri | reverse complement strand
TTCTATATTTTAAAGAAAAAAAAGTAGACCAGAATAAAAACACTAGCATGGCAAAGTTGTTTACAAATTACAATCAAAGTTTTTTAAAGATCTGATCATGTGTTTTTTATGATTATACTATGAAAGATGAGAAAATTAAATTAATGAAAAAAAATTAATGAAAACACAACAAAAATGTTGTACAAATAATATTGGATTGTTTTTTAAAACTAAACTATCACAATACCTTTAAAAAAACAGGCACACTGGTTGTGTAAAACATTTACCATTTATGAAAATATCACAATATGAAAAAGACACAACACCCTACTCCCTAAATTAATTTAAAAAGGCAAAGTCTAATTATTTATTGAGAACCCTCTACCCCTTGCAGCAGCTAAAATACTGCAGTAAAATGAAACCCTTTAATTTAAGTGCAGCATTCCCCTCTTTATCCTGCTTCTGCCCCTGATGCCTAGTTGGGGGTAACATCATCATCGTTCTACCGTGAGCCCTGGGTATGCTGAGTAGTTCAGTCTTAAAAGGAAGATGTTCCTGCACTATGCTGGGGCATCATCACATGGAATTTGGATTAATTGGATTTGGAGCACTCCGATCTTGGTGGAAGGACTTGGTGACAACACCCCCAGCAGTACAGTAGCAATAGATAGGGTAAGTATAATAACTAACCCCTCCTATTTTTTTCAGTTTAGTATGGTGTTTTAGCAAAGTGTTTGAACTACAAGGTCTGCTATTACTGATTAATAAGCTGCTGCACAAGTAAACTAAAATGATGAACTTCTTGCATTAGCTATATGTGCTCTATTTAGTTATGCTGTATAGTAAATGAGCTCTGAAAGCCTGAACAATGAAATGCCTGAACAGGAAATAAAACCCCTAAAGGAAACAATTCATATGTGCATGTCATGAGAGGAAAATATGGGCTGCCATTGCTGTACTACTTCTAAAAATGTCAGTTGCCTGGCTATTGGCTTTATAACTTCCAAGTTACAGACCAAAAACACGCTTTCATCTAAAATTAAAGAAAAATTAGAAATCTATATTTCTATAATTATTCAGTGACTCAAAGCATAGAAACCAAAGCAAAAGCATTGCAGCCAGGCAACTAGCATTTTCAGAAGCCTATATACTTGTTTCATGAAGGATTTCCTTTAACTATACACACTCCACAACCATAGTGCTGGACAGATGAACAGTCCACTATCACAAACCTTTACTTAACATTTCCCCAGTGTTATGATCGTGGTCGCAGGTATAGCACTTTCCACCACTGTTACAGTTATATTGTATGCTGTCCTGCCCCCAGTCCCACTGCCAATCTTATACTCACCTTTCCGTGATCTATTGAGATAGCACTCATAGAGCTTCTTGTCAAAATCTTTTACCCAGGCCTAGCTTTCCATTGGATTGGATGGAGGACACGCAAAACATTTTCAAACCCAGTAGATTTTGACAAACACTTCTGGGGCTTCATGGATAAATGCTGCTTCCTGCTGGTTTGGGGAGTATAAGGTCCTGTGACTATGTTTTTTTGTTCACTTCAAGCAGGTTTTGCATTCCCATATAAGTCTTGAAGCAGTTCAAATGCAGGGCAAGAGGGAATGAACTGCAGGTCAAATGCACCTGTCCGATATTGTTAAAGGATCTCAGCATGATCCCAAACTTATTTTAAACTGATATCATCAAGCCCATTGACACAGGTTCTAAGCCCCCATTCATACTTGCTAGTTGAGTGTACATGTGCAGTGTTTTTGCATTTTTGGCATGTTTATCACACATCTGCATAGGGTAGTCTATTAATTTCAATTGGCTGCATAATATGCAACAAATGTAGCAGAAGAAGCAGCTTATGCAGTATTTTTTTGCATTTTCCATGCATTTTTCCATGCACCCAAACGTGTGTCTTGATAGCAGCGTATGTGGTGATGCAAACTGTTTGGATGTTTTTTTTATGGATGTTCACAAACTTGCACTATTGTGTGTACATTCATGATCAGGGCAAGTGTGAATGGGACCTTAGACTGGCAGGTGGAGGAGCGGGGGGGCTTTAAGACAGGGCAACCTACAATAAGTGCCACTGTACCAAAACAGAACTTACACTTTAGCTTACAAATGTTAAAGGCATTTAGTTTTGATATTTTCATTTGCCTCTATTTTCATAGTTTAAGTGTAGCTATATGTTTCTGTACTTCTCTGTGAAAAATCTTGTCTTGTTCTGGATCAAACTACTGTATATAGATATATTAGCCATTAAGTGTTTGTCAGTAATAACAATTGTGACTGAGGTGCTTTCATGATGAATAAATCTATACTATTTCCTCCAGAACATGTGTCCCTGCTTTTACTGCATCAATGAAGCTAAAATACCTTTCATACTAATGGTACTCACAAGGGGTCTTACAGCATTGTCAGAAAAAGTAATTTAGGAGATGCACCCTATTATTTCATATGTAGAATTCTGGTAGAACTCATAAAAATCTTTGAAACTTGTCATGTCTAAACCTTTTACCTCTGCTTTTAAAGTAATTGTTAAGCATTAGAACTTTTCAGTGGAAATTGCCATTACATGCAGACATTCTTTAAATGCATAATTTAGTTACATACAAATGACAGGGTGCAGAAATTCTAGAAGTAGCCATAATTACTGATATTAT
Source organism: Nanorana parkeri (assembly GCF_000935625.1). Lineage (NCBI taxonomy): Eukaryota > Metazoa > Chordata > Amphibia > Anura > Dicroglossidae > Nanorana > Nanorana parkeri. Next base: position 765,112 of record NW_017306504.1, on the reverse strand, counting down.
TTGCTTCCCTTGCAGACAAATGCTACTTTAAATCTGGACATCATAGGGAATTAATAAAATGTATCTGAGACAAGTTCAATTTTAACTGGTGCCATTGCCTGTGTCAACCATTGAACTTCTATATTTAATTTTTTCCACAAAGCATATAAATGAAAATTTTAAAGCTGATTGGCTGCGCTCCAGTTGAGATAAAGTTAAGACAAAGTTTGTCTCAGACACTTTAGGCCTAAGCAGGTCCCATGATCCTCATTTTTGTTGAAACAAATGTCAGAAGAGGAATCCAGAGGAAACAGAGGAATCAAAATTAATAGTTGATGTTATCACCCTTTGCCTTCAAAGCAACATCAATTCTTCTATGTACACTTGCACACAGCTTTTGAAGGAACTCAGCAGATGTATTGTTCCAAACATCTTGGAGAACTAAGCACAGATCTTCTGTGGATGTAGGCTGCCTCATATCTTTCTGTCTCTTCATGTAATCCCAGACAGTTTTGATTATGTTTAGATCAGGGCTCTGTGGGGACCAAACCATCACTTCCAGGACACCTTGTTCTTCTTTATGCTGAAAATATTTCTTTTATACAGGCAATTTCTAACATTGCCTGTATGTTTGGGATCGTTGTCCTGTTGCAGAATAAATTTTGGGCTAATCACACGCCTCCCTGATGGTATGGCATGTTGTATAAGTATCTGTTTGTATTTCTCAGCATTCAGGACACCATTTATCCTGACCAACTCCACTGGCAGAACTGCAGCCCCAGACCTGCAAGGAACCTCCCCCTTCTTCACTGTTGCCTGCAGACACTCATTATTGTACTACTCTCTAGCACTTCGGCGAACAAACTGCCTCCTGCAACAGCCAAATATTTTATATTTTGACTCATCAGTCAAGAGCACTTGCTGCCATTTTTCTTGCAGCCAAACAGCCATACCTTCAATGAGGAAACAAGGCTAAGTGACTCAACTATTCACAAAAATATAGGAACAGGGGTGCAGAAAAATAGCAACAGGTGCTCTGGACTGATGAGTCAAAATTTGAAATATTTAGCTGGTGCTCTGGACTGATGAGTCAAGATTTGAAATATTTGGCTTTTATGTTTGCATATTATGGAACACTTACCCTCTCATGTTCCCTCCTCCAGCAATGCAAAGCCCATTTATCACTTTATCAATGACCATTGATATGCTTGCAAGCTGAAGTTAAATTGTCCAAGCACCCGACTCCATACTTGGCTTCTTACAAATGCCGGAAAATGGAACGGGAATGTAGACCACACTGAACATGCACCAAAGGCAGGGTATTTTACTAAAAAAATAAATCAGAAAAATATGTAATCACTTCTTTCAAAAAAACTGTAACTGTTTTTTTTAAATTCTTAACTAGCTCTCCTTTAAGTGAAATCATCCCTGGCATTGCCCACAGGAAAGGTGACTTGCATTCCATCACGGCCGGCTATGCCCAGTTGTTATTCATTGGCCGACACCTGCTAGAAGACTATAGCAGGTGTCGTCCAATAGGAAACAGTAGGCAGAGATAGCTGTCACTGCTAGCTCTGCCCAATTGTTTTGTTTCTTTAAAAAAAAATCTTTATTTATTTTTACATTTTTACATTTATTTAAATTTTTTTTATAGTTTTTTTCAACTTTTTAAAAAACTATTTGCATTGATTTGCAATTCTGCTCAGCAGCACGGAGGTACCAAGCAGAATAGCTGAGCTGAATGCCACTCAGCAGTATTCGGCTTTTCACTCACTGCCGTTCAGTTCCTATGAGAATAGGGGCGAACAGCAGCCAGTGAGCTGCCAGAGCTTTTGCTCTGCCGATACAGATGTTGGATTGGCTGAGTCAAAGTCCTTCTACACTTTGGCTCAGTCGATCGTGCAGAGCATGTTCGGCTGACTGAAGTGCAGCTGAAGGCAGCCAATGTACGGCTGAAATCAGCCGTACAATCCAGAAGTGAATAGCCGAACGTTGTTCAGCTCACTTCACTTTGGCTGGGTTATTCACACGGCTGCCTTTGGCAGCTTTGTGAATAACCCCCTAAACGGTAGTCTGCTACAGCACTTTGAGGGTCATTCCTTAGCACATTTAGAGTAGGGGTGATACATCTGTTAAGGTGGAAATTAAATTAATACCCGCTTTCTCAGAAACATTCACTGTAATGAATGTTTGTTTCTCAGGTTCCGTTTTTATACAACTTATCTACAAGACAGAATGCCACCAAACTCTGAAAAGGATAGCTTCTAATGTATAGATTTTGTGATAATGAGATCACAGTTGGAGATTCAGAAATTATGAATAGAGAGAGATAATTGTTTTCTTGTTTACACTCAACCTACATCATATTGTTTTTAACATTTTGCAATATAATAAACTAGGAAAGTAAAAAAACAACACATATAATATAATATTAAAGTCATTTATCTTTTTGTTTCAGTATCAAAATAAAAGTGCTCTAACTAGGATTTATGCTTTTGTAATATATAGGTTTGTGAATCTTATTTGCTATTCTAAACCTATTTATAGTTTTTAATTATGCATGTACATGTTCAGCTGCATTTTTTGCTTATTATAGGCATGCTGTGCTGTACATCTAGAACCACAGCACAGTGGTTGAATCATACTCTTTTAATCTCAATATAAGTCTGTTAACAGCTCTGTTTCTTACTGAAAATAGATTTGCTAAATTACAAAAGGCATGGAATACAACAAACTATTAAGTGGCTTATCATGTAATTGATTTTCTCATATTAGTTGTTCAGCAAGGAGTCTGACTGCACTCTGTCATGCAGGTAACCAATATAATTATCAAAAACTACACAGCAAACATTAAAAATGCAAAATTCCATCAGAAAAAATATTTAAAATATATCTGCCACGGACTTGAAAATCTGCTATGAAACCACATTAGAATGAACAGTAAATCAATGGATATACTGTAGGAAGCTGAATTCAGGTACAAATCTGCACTGCAACTGTGAGAGATTGGCCTCATCTCTTTCCATCTGCTAAGCTTCCCTATTAGTCATTAACCAGTTACTCCCCTGAGCCATTTTTCCCTATGAGCCTATTAATTCTAAAATGATTTTCTAATTTACTTTATTAGTTGTAATACAGAGGTTGGGGGAGGGGAGGGCAGACAAGGCTTGTATTGAGTGTTATTGCTTTCAAGAGTCATTTCATTTTAGAAGTAAATAGTAAAAAATACAACTTTTCCAGTTAGAGTAGTGTACATTTTAAAAACGTTTACTATAAATATAAAGGGCTAATTTTATTCTGTAGTTTGCCCTACTTATAGTGGAACCAAAAATAATTTTCCAGTACAAAGTATGGTGAAGTTATTTACAAATTAGTGTACCTTTAATCTCTAGCTAAATGCCATTGCCAATCATTGTGTATCATGAATATTTGTCATATTTTTGTTTAAATCCTTATGTTCATCCTTTGTTGCATAACAATGCTGCTGATCTGCTGCATCATCATTGCAGCCACTTCTTTTCTACATGCCTGCACTCCAGAAACTGCTGCACATGGATTTCCTGATGATGACAACAGTGAAACAGGCCTGGGACATGTGCATCAGCATATTCGGTTGTAGTCTCCACTCGTAGCATGTCACAGTGTGACAACACACCAGATTAACAATGATAGTACATTGTTACCTAGTAACAGGAATTGTCTGAATAGGGACCTTCAAGAATCTCTATGACCTAAAGAACTCTAGGATGTATGTGGTAGGTCCAGTGGCGTAACAACCAGAGGGGCAGTCAGTGCGCTAGCCCCAGGCGTAAAGCTGAAGGAGGGTGCCGGCGGCCGGCGAAAATGGCACTTTTGGCTAAATGCCGAAAGCGCCATTTTCCTGCCGTTTTGTCGGTGCAGCCGTGATTTCCATCCTCCCCGCTGGGCGCTGCTCTTTGTCCCAGCGTGGAGGGGAGAAAGTGACAGCCGGCCGAGCGCTGCGGGAGGAGACAGCCGTGAGCGGACGGTGTCTCTCCTCCCACACCGCTCAGCCGCCTATCACAGTTTGGCAGAGCGGTGTGGGGGCGGAGACAGTCCACACTATCACAGGAGGCTTTGCTCTCGTCCCTGCTCTGCTCGCTCAGCCTCCTGTGACAGCGTGTGCCAGAGAGGAGAGCGAGAGCAAATACTCAGTGATCAGATGGGAGTGATCTATATCACCACCTGTTCATTCATAATTGTAGTTATAGTGAACATACTATGTTACAATGAACAGGAACATTCATAAAGGATTCCTGTTCATTAATAACAGGGGATACAGAAAAAGAGATTGAGGACTCTGTGTTCTCAATTTCTTTTTCTATTTTAAAAGGGAAATATCAGGGGTCTGTTTAGACCCCTAATATTTCCCGAAGCCCCTAAAAGTAAAGTAAAAACTTAAAATATTTAATAAAAAATTGAATTAATAAAAATTAATTTTAAAAAAATAAAAAGTTTATAAAAAAATAAATACAAATAAAATATTTAAACAATTTGAAAAAATTCAAATAAAAACACGTGGGGGTGGGGGGTGCGGGGTACAGTTCCAGTGGATGTTTATATAATGGGGGGCAAAAAAAATGTCTGCCCCGGGCACCCATAACTCTGACTGGGTAGGTCCCATGTCTTTAACTAGTAAATGTAATTGGCATCTTTACTGACTGTCTGGGATTTATTTAAGATAATGTTAATCTATGGACCAAATTATGATATTAATATTGCAATTGCAACAGAATAGAAACACACACCAAGATGTGTATAATAAGCTATTCAGATTTACTGAGCATGGGTAAAAGTTTTTAGAGTCAGTGAGTATGTCTTGGGTTACACAACAGAAGGGAGTTGTTGGTTACACCACACTACAGAAGAGAGTCCTCACTTACAATAGAACTTATTGCAGCTATGCAAACTCCAGGTTGGAGTCCTGTTCCAATTGTTCTTAAAATACTTGTTAAGGTTGTGTCAGTTACATATTCATACAAAAAGAAAAACAAGTAAAATAAATAATATAAAATGAAGGTTAGCCAACAAAATGGCTGCACTTCACTGTAAACAAAAGCTCATTTGCCCTCTATTTCCCCTTTTGTTACTAAAATGTACTACACCCTACCTATTTGTATTGAACTTACTAGGTCCCCATATTTCAGCTATACTGTATGCACATATAAGATTCACATATTCCTATATACCTTATTTTATTCTTCCTATATTTTTAAAACCCCATTAACTAAACCCTTCATCCACTGTAAAACATCCACGTTACTCATTGATGTTCTTGTCACAGAAAGTGCTGTTGTAAGATAACTTACATCTCAACTGTGACCGGCCCTCATTTTCTCAATCCATGACTTTTGAAGCAGAGTAGTTCAGCTACGTCAAGATTTGCATAATTTTTTAGCTATGTCAAGGTTTGCACCACTTAAGACTAGACTATGTTATAAAGATGGTTACTTTCACACGCTAAACAGTAATTTTACTGCAACTGTTTCTGAAACTAAAGAAAACAGTTGCACAACCTAAAAAATAACAAAACTAAACACTTTTATTAATCAACAGAATAAAAGAACAAAAAGCTTCTGATTCCGGAACTCTAGTAGTTGAACCACTCTTTATTCTGCCAACTGCTGCAGGTCTCTCAGATTGGAAGGGTTCCTTATCCCAACTGCTCTCTCCAAACATGCTCTATGGAGTTTAGATCTGGATTCATTGCTGACCAGTCCAGTACTCTCCAGAGCTTTGTCTGAATCCATTTCTGGGTACTTTTTGACATGTGCTTTGGGTCATTGTCCTGCTGTAAGACCCATGACCTTTGACCAAGACCAAACTTTCTGACACTGGGCCTACATTACACCCAAGAATTATTTGGTAGTCTTCAGATTTCATAATGTCATGCACACAGTCAAGACATCCAGTACCTGAAGCAGCAAAGCAACCCCCCCAAAAAAATCAGTGAACCTCCACTATGTTTGAGTGCACAGACTGTATTTTTTTCTTTAAAGGCCTCATTCTTTTTCTGAAAACAATAGAATGATGGGCTTTACCAAAAAACTGTCATTTTGTTTTGTCTATCCACAGCACATTCTCCCAAAAGGATTTTGGCTTTCTCAGGTAAGTTTGGGCAAACTCCAATCTGGCTTTTTTATGTTTCTGTGTCAGCAGTGGGGTCCTCCTGCGTCTCCTACCAGAGCATCCCTTTTCATTCAGATGGCAACGTATAGGGCGAGCTGACACAGTTGTACCCTGTGCCTGAAGGTCAGCTTGAATTTCTCTGGAAGTTGATCGAGGGTCTTTATCCACCATTTGAACAATCCTTCATTGCAATCTTTGATCAATTGTTCTCTTTCGTCCAGAAAGATTAGCTACAGTGCCACGGGCTGTAAACGTCTTGACAATGTTGCACACAGGGGACAGAGAAACATTAAGATCTCTGGAGATGGACTTGTTTTCTTGAGATTGCCAATGCCTTTCCACATTTTTTGTTCTCAAATCCTCAGACAATTCTTTGCTGCTCTTTCTCTTCTCCATGATCCGTTTGGCACACAGAGACACACAAGAGAAAGGTTGAGTAAATTTTTCACCATTTTAACAGGTTGCTGGTGTGATTTCTATATTGCCAGCACTTATTAATTGATACCGGTGAGTTTAATTACAAATTGCACGAGTATCACAAACTAGGAATGCAATTATTTCTTGCAATTTGGAGAAGATGCCAATAATTGTATCCAGTCCATTTTTGGTGTTTTGCCTTGAATGTGTCAGATTTGTGTTTTTTTTCTCCACTTTCTTGTGTCATACCAATACAAACAAAAGAAATAAGCATGAGAATGCCTAAACATGTGTAATTGCAACAATTTTCTGTGCGAAGTGATGCATTATCTGATAGAAATGCAGGGGTGCCAATATTTTTGGTCATGACTTTACATATATTAGGAAGCAAAAAACAGGTCAAAGACACAGTAGCCTATATAATACAGTCATAGGACATAAACATCCATTGTGCATACACACATTTGATCAACATTTGATTTCCTACCATCTAGTGTTTTCTCCCCCTCAGCCTATTGAGCATCATGCTGTATATGATTTGGGTAAATAACACAAATATGTGTCTGAAAAAAAATTTGAACTCATGGGTGAATCACATCTAAGGCCCAGGTCACGCCAGGGCATTCCCGGAATGTGTGTTCCTGCACGTTTGTTCCCAACATTTGGCGCACATCCCCATTGCTCCACATTGGGTCCCTGGATGCATGGCAAATACAGAAAAGTTGTACATGTTGTAAATTTGGCAACATGCATTCTGCATTTTTCCCACACGCTCATGTGCGATCTCACGTGAGGAAAAACTGCATTTGTTTAGCTGTGTTTGGGGTGCCATTACCTAGTAGTGGCAATGCAGGCGCCCTCCGCGTTTGGACATGTATCATGAATGTGCTAAGTCATAATAAATATCAATTCGCCCATCAATAGAAGGCTTTCAGGGACTATAGGATAGGGGCCCATATTCGGCCACACCACAACCTCTTGCTATTTACTCCTGGAGAAAGATAGAATATTCACTGTAATTACATGGTTCCAATCTATTATATATGAACATGTAAACTTCAAAGGGAGACTAATGCCTCACTTAACTAAGTTGGATCATGGAGCTTAAGCTCTGAGATGTGTAGATTACCATTGAATTATGTGTTATCCAAACTTGAACAGTATTGCCACCCCCAAAGGAAGGAAAGATCAAAGTAATACTAACAAATAATAAGACAAAATATATTTAATAAGGATGACCAATGTTACTAATGTGTCTAATGCAAATGCACTGCATTATATTATTAAAGTATTAGACTATATACCAGGGCTCAGCAACCTTGGCACTCCAGCTGTTGTGGAACTACAAGTTCCATGATGCATTGCAGGACACTGACAGCCACATGCATGACTCCTAGAAACAGAGGCTTCTGGGATTTGCAGTTTCACCACAGCTGGAGTGCGAAGGTTGCCTACCCCTGCTATATAATATACCTTGTGGATGTAGTTAGATAATGAACCCGCTGACTATATTGGTGGACACTCCCAATAAACACTTACTCAGGAGCCCATGGGGGATGCTAATCATATATCCCCCACCTTAGATGATTGATCTCTAGCTGCAGTCCACACATGTGCCCCACATCTCCCCCAGGACATTTGTCATGCCGGCCATTTAATTTCCACTTCCTGCCATCTGGATTCCTCAACCAGAAGTTACACAAAAACGTAATCTCCGGACAGGAAATTATGTAAATTGGAGATGACTATCTGGTGATGACCATCCAGAGATGATGCTTTTTGTGTCACTTCCACAGAAGGGGGTCCTTGGTTACACAACAAAACAGATGGGATTCCTCAGTTGCAGTTCCCATCAGAACCACACAAACTCCAACTTGGTATTCTTTTCCATTTGTTCTTGGAATTCTTAGTTTGTGTCAAGTTTTGCAATTGCTTATATCTCTTGATCAACTAATTGTTTCACATGCAGTTTCCACTGGAGGTACCCTCTGACTAAGCATTGATCATCATAAGCTTTGTTGGAATTGCCAAAGTTCGTAAAGGTTTACTTAAAAATAAATGTATTTGATAATTAGAGGGAAACAAGGAATATGCTTGCCAAGATTATTTCACTGCAAGTTGATGTTACCTCTATCAGTTAATAGATGAAAGTTTAATTGGCTTATGACTGCCATAACACCAAAGCATTGTTTCTATTCATATTTTCCTGGCCTATGATATTTTTTGTGCTTGTAACCCTTGGCATCCAGTGTTACATTCCCCATGTGTTTAGAGATTCTGTGACAGTATTATTATACTATGGATTTTCTATTTTTATACACAAGCAACACACAACTACGCTTGAGGGGTGGCAGTGGCTGCATTTTGCACAATAAAACTTTTTAATTTGAGTTCTGCAACCCTAGACATTATTTTTAGTAATGTTCCAGTGAATTCTATATCAGCACTGAATTATCTCCTAAAATATTGTTTCGTGGGCTTAAAATGAGAAAATGAGCCACATCTGCTAATTAAAGTAAATAATTGCAAAATAGTGTTCAGACCTTTACAGTACCACACAATAGCTTTATTTTGTTTGAAACGTGCTTTTTATTTAAATTTCAAAACAATGACAAATGGTATATACATGAATATATCTGACAGGTTACAGCAAAAACAAAATAAATAAGCTAACACAGTATTTTGTTTGCTTATTTTAACACCTCCGTCTGCTAATTCCTTGGAATAATCACTATCTATCTACTGTATATATCTATCTCTCTAGCTATCTTCTGAGGAAGTCATATTGATGAAATGTGGGTGGGATTTGTGATATCATCATGCTGTCTGGTCATGTTGGAAACAGTGGATCATTGTTTCTGGTCAGTGAGACCGCTAGAGGTGTGCACATTAGGGAGGTGATGTGCCGAATGTAAGTGGATTGAAATTGTGTTTTTGCACAGTGTGACTATTCATCAGTATTTATTGTTTTGCACATGAACTTTACACTTTATATAATTGTTTTTGTGTATGCAGTCACAAGTATACTTGATTGGCACATTGCACAAAATGTGTAGCTATTTTTGCACATATGTAAGAGGGGCGAATTTTAACTATCTATAAATATGTTTTGAGCGTCGTGCACTTTAGATATTATTTTATGATTATCTCTTAGGGATAATTAGCTTAACAGCTTAGTTACAGGAACTAATAGGAGCGTAGGACAGTGTATAGATATATAAGATATCATCCTTATGATTGTATGCTATCAATTTTACAAATTACTTTCTTATGTATAGAGTAGTTTAGAAGATTGAAGATCTCAAACCCTTTACGGGTTTAAAAATAGCCTGCATCCTCAGAAGGGCACAAGAGGAAATTCTGCAGATAATCAAATATTAATTCATGAATGCCAATTCCATAGATATGTGCAAAGCTTCTCATATCCATAATGTTAACATTGTAAATATACATACATGTGTATCTTATATCTGCCTAGAGTTTAGCTTTATTAATCTGCCTGACCCAACTTTACTCCTTCTTCTCTTGTTCTTCTGAAACCCATCACTGCAGCTGCCTGAACAAGAATCATGAAGCTTTAATACCTTTGGTGTGCTCCACTACTCCTGAACATTCACTTTACTAAATAAACGATCTCTACTCCTTTAGTTAATAAATTCCTAAGTACTTGTTTGATATTTGGTAACCTAAGCAACTTACAAGTTTTAAATCCTGATGTCAGCACAATTTCTCTCAAATCATGCAAAGTAATTGGAATAATATCTACCTACAGTGCATTCAATTACATGAGTTCTTTTTAGGTCATTAGGCTGGTATTTTTAGGTTAGTTATACATTCGCTAGTTCAGTACATAATACTTATGTTTATATAAATTAGAGTAATTTGCAAGGACATTGCTTTTTATTAATGAGAACTATAATGGATATTTATTTTTCCTCCTTTTCTCTATATTTCTCTGTTGGGAAAATAAAATTGAAACAGTGGTTTAATGGAACTGCAGATTAAAAAAAGATGCAGACTTGGCTACTTTTATTTCCTGTAGCCTCCAGACAATCAATTCCATATTCCTATCTTAGCAAATGTAAAATTCAGTGACGCATAATGCATTTAAGACTGGAGATTGAAATTCTGTTATTTAAACAAATGGTATAATATGTTGCTTTCCTCAAATACTTATTACCTCTAGTTCTATTTAAATATTTGGATACATATAGATATGTTTTAAAGCTGAGCAAGTGCTTTTTTAACATTGCTAGGATTTTAATGTTAAGTAAATTTGAGCCAAGGTAGGTCTGTGAGCCGAGGTGTCATAATGCTTTTCAGATGACACCTCGGCTCACAGACCTGAATAGCATTCGGAAACTCATGAATAGTATTCGGGAGTTCCTGATTGCTATGTAGTATTTGACAGCTGAGAATGTCAAATGGGCAGAGCGAGCCGTGACGTCACGGCTCCCCCC
>NW_017306504.1:735749-754070 GCF_000935625.1 Nanorana parkeri | reverse complement strand
GAGCCGTGACGTCACGGCTCGCGCCGCCCATCTGTTATTTTTCGGGCTGAATGTCATTTTGCAGCGAATTTTCATCGGGTTCAGATGGTCGTTGTGCGGCGTGACTTTTTTTATTGCGGTGGGTCGGTGGGGGTCCTGCACCATGATTGACACTGGATTACATCGATGGAGCCATTTTTTTATTAAAGGAATAGCCAAAAATTGACTGTTTTTTTTTCAATTAAAGGATTTTATCAAAAGCCTGAGCTTTTTACTAACTATTTGATTTAACCCTTTAGTAAATGGGTAAGGGTACAAGTACCCCTTAATCATTCACATCTGGGTTATTTAAAAAGGTACCCCGATGCACATAAGGCCTCTTGCCTGCAGACCCCCACAACCACTGGGTCAGGGTTGTGGGGAAGAGGCCCTTGTCCCCATCAGCATGGGGACACCCTTCCAATGCCGAGGGCACATGGCCTGGTAAGACGCAGGGAGGGAGGGGTGCGCTCGATCGCCCCCCCCCCCTTTCCTGCCCTGCCGGGCCAGTGCTCGGATCAAGGGTCTGGTAGGACTGTTAGGGGTCTGGTAAAGGGTCTGGTAGGGATTTTGGGGGAAATCCCACGCACTTTTGTGTTTTTTTTATATCATAGAGTTTTATTAGGTTTTCACGTATACATCATACAAAACATACATAATAAAGGAAAACAAAAATAAAGCAAGAATAATGTAGTATATAGGCATTGTCAAGGTTTGCAGGGATGGAACATAGCAAAAAGCATTAGTGCTTTCCTCGTACAGCAAAGGGGGTAGGAGTACATGTTCTTTCCGGGCGGAGTATTGGCACAGCAAGATCGAACTTCTACAGCTTTTGGGACGTTGGCAGTCCAAAATGAGTTCAGCCAGTGGCGGAATCCATTAAGTGGTAGGAGAGCATACGACCCTTGGAGTTGAAGGGATTGGGATCGTGTGGGAGTATATTAATAAATGAGCCACCAATACACCCAATCAAGCATACACATCTTGGCATATGTTAACACGTTAAGATCATACCAGTCGGATCATAACATCTGGGATCTCCTAACCAGGAAGCCCATTGTGATGAGAAGACATGAACTTTTAGGTTGGCTTTAGCAAAGAGATATTCAAAGTGAGCGTGTGTATTGAGGATTTGGATGACATTGTGCAGTGAGGGTGGTTTGGATTGTTTCCAAGCTCTTCCTATGGCGAGGTGAGTGGCTATGAGGATGTGAGATACTACTGTGCGGGATGTTGTAGTCCAGTTTTTCAAGCCTATGCCCAATAAGGCAAGTTGTGGGGAGCTATTGTACGGAGTCTGGGTGACTATTCATATGAGGGTAAATACGGCAGCCCAGAAGGGCGTGAGCAAAGTACAAGACCACCATATGTGAGTTAATGATCCTACCAGGCCGCATTCCCGCCAGAAGAGTGCAGAAGAGGTAGAGAAGGCTTTAGCCAGTCTCTGGGGCGTAAAGTACCATTTGTGTAACAATTTTTGTAAGGATTCCCAATGATTCAAACATGTTGATGTTTGCAAGGGTGTGGAGACAGCTTTGTACCATTGGTCCAGTGGTATAGTAAATCGTAGCTTGTTCTTCCACCAAAGCATGGAAGGTAATTTCTCTGATCGTGTGGGTTCATTAAGTAGTTTATAGAAAAAGGAAATGCCTTTGCTAGTGGGGGAACATTTATCATAGAAAGCAAGGGATTGTCTGAGATGCGAGGTGTCCTTAACACGTATAGTGACTAAGTAATGTCTGATATGGAGGTATTTGTAGAAATCATTAACTGGGAGGGAGTATTTTTGTTGTAGGACATCAAAAGTCAGTAATAGGTCATGTGAGAATAATTTGTCCAGGTGTGTAATACCCAAGAGTCCCCATGACGGTGTCTAGAAAGGAGCTATCAGGAGGACGATTCCATAGAGAGGAACACATCAGGCGTTTGAGGTCCATGGCCAAGGACGCAGTTTCTATCTGGGACCACAGCTTATCAGGGTGGGGGGACCACCAGTATTTGGCCTGGTCTAATATGTTAGCTTTGTAGTATTTGGCGATATCCAGGGCCCCCATACCAGCATAGGCTTTAGGTCTATATAAACCCTGTTTAGATATTCTATGGAATTTACCACTCCATATGAAGGTGTCAAGGAGATGTTGGCGTTTATTCAGGTAGGATGTCAGTAGAGGAACAGGGAGAGCCCTGAAGAGGTACAGGATATGAGGGAGAATAAACATTTTTATGAGGTTAATCCTGCCTGCCCATGACAACATTGATTTATTGAGATCAGAACAAAGTGCTGCAACTTTGGTTAGGAGCGAGGTATAGTTCAGATTAAAAATATTGGAGCTAGGGGATGCCAGGGTAATGCCCAAGTATTTAAGGGCAGCAGAGGGGGCCCAGGAAAATGGGTAAATGGAGTCAATTATATTTTTGATGCCTGTGGCACATTGATCGCCAGCATATGAGATTTGGAATGATTAACCCTGTAGAGGTAGATCTTACTGAATTGCGTTAGGATATCCTGAACTGCCGGCAAGGAGCTTAAGGGATTAGTGAGGGGGATTATGACATCGTCGACATACAAGCCAATCTTGTGCGTGTGTTGGCCAACAGAGATCCCATCAATATCTGGACTGGTGCGAATAGCTGTTGCCAAAGGTTCCATGACCAGGGCGAAGATCAAAGGGGACAAAGGACAACCTTGACAGGTACCATTAGTGATGCGGAAGGGGGCGGATAGTAATCCCGATGTTTGTACTCTAGCGTTGGGTTGTGTATATAAAGCATTAATGGCCGAACGCAGGAAGCCTGTGATTCCGAATTTGTCTAAGACAGCCCTAAGGTATCCCCAGTGCACCCTGTCGAAAGCCTTCTCCGCATCCAGCGATAGGAGCAGGGAATGCTTTGCAGTGCGCTCTGCATACTGTAACAAGTCAAGCATTCACCTAGTGCCATCAGGGGCTTGTCTGCCAAGTATAAATCCCACCTGGTCTGGGTGAATCAGGTCAGGGAGGACATGCATGAGGCGATTAGCTATGAGTTTAGCATAGATTTTCACATCAGTATTGAGTAAGGAGATTGGACGGTAGCTAGCAGAGTCATCAGTCTGCTTATTAGGTTTGGAAATAGTAACAATGGTGGCTTCCAGTGACTCCCTAGGGAAAGATCCAGTGGTTGCAGCCTCATTTGCGACAGTTCATAAGTGGGGAGCTAGGGTGGAGCAAAATGTCTTGTAGTATTCTGCACTGTAACCATCAGGACCTGGGTTTTTATGCAGTGGCAGGTCTGATATCGTTTTGAGGACTTCTGATTCAGAGAATGGTGCTTGTAAGGTGGTAAGTAAGTCGGTTGGGATGTAGGGGAGTTGTAGGGAGTTTTATTAACATAATCTAGCTTGTGTATCTGGTCCATTAAAGACTCCAGTTCACGATTCCATTTGCGTTTCTCCCGTGCCCATAAAGTAATCAGCAAGCCCCTGATAAAGGCCTTGTGTGTATTCCAAACCACTGTATGATTGCTGGCTGTACTAGTATTTATGGCAAAAAAGGCCTCTAGTTCAGACTGTACATATAGCCTATATTCGGGGTTAGAGAGTAAGCTGGGGTTTAATCTCCAGTTGGTGGAGTTACAAAGGGAGGTGTCGGGAAATATGCACAATGAAACAGGAGCATGATCTGACCACATAATAAGGCCAATATCCGATTTTGAGATGTGTTGTAAGATAAATTTGTCCACTAGGAACATGTCTAGCCTGGAATAAGAGTGTTGGGTGTGGGAGAAAAAGGTATAGTCTCTTTCGTTCCCGTGCAAGCATCTCCAGGCATCATATAAGTCATGAGAATGATGGAGGGAATTGAGGGAACGAGTGTGTTTCCTGTTTCTATTGGAGGAGTCAAGGGCTGGGTCAAGTATGTCATTGAAATCTTTGCAAATGACACGGTGTCCTTTGCGCATCATATTGATTTTGTTCAATACTGAATTCAAAAACTTTTTTGTTGAGTGTTTGGAGCATATATTTTAGCAATGGTGAAGATGGAGTCATTAATAGACGCCACTAATATGAGGGATCTGCCCTCAGGATCTATCAGGATATCATGTTGGACAAACATGACCGAGCAGCTCTATATTTTTGTAGGATTTGGAGCCTATTGGCATAGTTAAGATAATGCACAATGACCGGTCTAGGTGCCTTAGCATTTTCTTTTGGCGCCCCCAGTCAGTGAGCCCTCTCAGCTGTACAGGCTGCTGAAACCCTAGCAAGGCCGGGATAGTAGATGAACACAGCGTGAGCAATTCGTTCGGCTTATATGATTCTGGGAGACCGACAAACCTCAGGTTGTTGCGGCGAGAGTGATTCTCAAGGTCATCGATTTTTTCCCGCATCACCCGTGAGGCAGTGCCACATGTGAGTAACTTTGACTGAGCCTCCAGCAAGTCATCCTCCAGCGAGGAGATGCGGTGTTCCGCCTCTTTAAGAGCAGGTGTCTGTGCTGAGAGGTCTTTCCTGAGCTGACTCATGCCTTGCTGAATGGCTGTCTCCACCGCTTCAGTGATGGTAGGCTTCAGCAGTTTGGCCACCGCAGCTGCTATCCGGGCATGGGCACTGTCTTCATCCATCAGAGGCCGGAAACATGCTTCTCTGCGGGGAGACAGCAGGGACCGCCGCCATCTTGAAAGCACGGGACTCCCGAGAGACTGCCCAAGACTGGGTAAGCGATTGGAATCTCGAGCGCGCCGACACCAGGAAACGGTCCATGACCGATCACTGGGTTCACAGCAGGCTTAGCAGAGAGGCGGCATGTGGGATGGGTAGCCGGTTTTTAATTCAAAGAGACGCCGTAACGGGAGTGCCGTCTCCCTGCTGCCACTCACATGGGTGCCGGAACCAGAAGTCTTTTTTTGTGTTTTAACTTGGGGGGGTCCCTCCTAACATTCGTACCAGACCTAGAGGGTCTGGTATGAATTGGGGGGGAACCTCACGCTTTTTTTTCTTCATCTTCTGCAAACTAAAAAATCTCAGAATTTCCGAAATTTCGTCCGAATTTCGCTTCTACAATGCTGACAGTTGCTTTATTGACATCAAGGGTGCTACTCTGAAACTGGACAAAACTGTTTGGAAGATATGGGTTAATCTAAAGGCGTGAGGTTCTTTTCTTGATGTTTTCTTGATGATCAGTTTCAGTCTTGGTGACACATCGCCTCATATAAAGTATATTTATTTTTCTTTAATACACTCTAAGACACACTTCCTATTTTGCACCTTGCAACCAGTCAGAAGCTTACTTTGCATTGAAAAGTACACTTTGTTGCTATGAATAACATAGGCAGTGTTTTTGCCTGAAGCTTACACAAATCAGGGCCCTTTATACCATGATATTGCATTGTCATTTTAAACTATAGCTTTTTGAATTTTTATATATCACACAATTGCATTTCCACTGCCTAAAGTTAAAGTGCTTCAAGAAAATGAATGGCAACACTTTTCAAGTATACGGCTGTGTCTAATGAAATAACCATAACCCTAATTTAAGCTCAATCACTTTGCTACATTTGCCACTACACACTATATTGTTAAGTGCAAGGGAAATAATGAAAAGCTAAGACCCTATTTCTAGTACATTCTATGTCCTCTTTTGTAATCTGCTCCCTGTAATTACATCTATCTGTTCTATATTTAGGTGGCAAAGGGTACAGAGATGGCCTTTGGAATATACCAAAATGTGCTTCACTGGCTGTGGATTGAATCCACTGAATGGCATAGGTTTTGCATACATTAAATTTCATAGCTCTGTACTTTCTGTCCGTATCACTAGCCAACAGATGTCTGTCCATGTACTGAGTATTCTCAAGATTCAACATATTTTAAATATCACCGGCTGCGATGAATCACTTTGGGGTAAAAAAAATCTTTTCAATGACCTTTTGGAGGTGTTCATTAGCAGCTCCTTTCTTGATTAAATTTAATAGTGATAATATATTGGGAGAAAAAGGAAACTGCATGCTAACAACCACAAGCTGCCATGTCTGTGGGGACAAAAATTGTTATTCACCACATGTCACAGCCAAGGAATAATGCCATGTTTGTGCTCTAATCAGTCTTGCCATGTTATTTTTATTTATGAGTTAATATAATCCCCTACAAAGGCCAAATAAGTTATCTTTGAAATGATGTCAAGTGTATCAGCCACTGAATGTCATTCCAAATTTGAAATATGTTGTAGTAATTAAGCTTTTGATAAGTGTAAACTTTGTCTTATTAGAAATAAGACATTTGCACAATTTAAACAGACAGACGTTTTCTTGCTTTTGCATTTAGAAACATAAGGAGCTTGTCGACAACTCTTTTGTTACCAGACTGAGCACATTCATGATAAAAATTTCTTTATAATCAGATTATATGCAATCACTGCATGTAGCTGTAGCTGTAGGTGGGTCAAATGTTGGATTGAATTACAATGTGTGCACTGACTAATTAGTGGACACAGAAGTAGGAGAGTGCCCAAAGCAGACATTTGCTTCTGCTGTAGGCCTAAAAATGCGGGAGGAATACTTCTTTTTTTTTAAAGCAGTGCATCCTAAAACAAAAAGAAGGCTACAGTAACTACCTTTATTACACAGTAGTTTTATTAGTAAATATTTTCTTGCTCTTTGAAACTGGTGATATCTGCATTACACGGCAAAATAATCTGTAGAGTCTAAATGAGCTCTTTAGAGGATAATGAATATGGGGCTTATTTATACATCTGCAGTCACTGTAGCTATGACACAGTTTTTTTTTTTTTTTTAAATACCTGGCCCATTTATAAAGCATAGTTGTTCACTTTACTAATGTATTTTCTGCATTGTGCATTTTGTTTTCAATCAAGTTACATACAAATGATACCTGACAAGCATATATTTCTGGGCACTTTGTTATAAATTAAGAAATTGGACCCATTCTTTATGCCAAGTACTGGTGCTGTATCAGGGGATTAAAATGGGGTGCTCCTATGTATATATTTATTTAAAGTGTATGTAAAGCAAAAACTTTTAAAAATATAGTTTAAGTAGGGAAAGGTTAAGATCCTGTCAGTTTTTTTTCCGTTCTCTTGCTGGAAGATTTCCCATTACTTCCTCTATCAGAGACACAGTAATAAGCAAGATGAGATATCTCCAAAGTGAAATTACATCTCCTCTTAAACAACTGTCACTAGAACAGGTTTCCCCATTGGAAGATTTCCCCTTACTTCCTTTTCCTCTAACAAGTCAGTATTGTTGGATTTTCCATTACTCTTGTCTCAGTGTAAGTGGTTACCAGGACCAATAGTGAGAGTGAATCTCCACAGGCAGATACACAAACAGCAATAAAAACCTGCCAAAAAACTTGACTTTATGTATACTTTGAATGTCAAGTTAGTAGTCTGTAGGGTTTTGTTTTGGGTTCCAGGTCCCCAGAGTGGCAGGACAGGATAGTGAGTTTACTGTAGAATTGCCAGCAATACATGCCTGCATAAAAGCATTTCATCCAACTATTATCTTTAAATAACATACATAGTTACATAGTTACATAGTATTTGAGGTTGAATAAAGACACATGTCCATCAAGTCCAACCTATTGTGTGTGTGTGTGTGTGTGTGTAAAGATCCCCGAGTCATCTCGTTTTTAGGAGTACTTGTACCCCTGTATATTACCGTTTCTCAGGAAATCGTCCAAAAGCCTCTTGAATGATTCCAGACTATTAGCTGAAATCACTGCTTGTGGCAGTGAGTTCCAGACCCTAACCGCGCGAACTGAGAAGAATCCCCTTCGCCCCTTGTGTTTGAATTTTTTTTCTACCAGTTTTAGGTGGTGTCCTCTAGTCTTTGTTACGGAATTAATCGTAAAGAGTTTGTTGCTAATGTTGCTATGACTATGGAACATTTTGTACATGAAAATCATGTCCCCCCTTAATCTCCTTAGTTCCAGCGTGAACATATTTAAATTTAGTAACCGTGTCTCATAGCTCTGGTCCTCCATCCCTTTGATGAGTTTGGTCGCCCTTCGCTGGACTTTCTCCAGTTCAAGGACATCCCCTCTGTGTACCGGTGCCCAAAACTGCACCGCATACTCCAGGTGAGGCCGAACCAGTGATGTGTAAAGTGGCAAAATTATAGACTTATCCCTGCAAAACATTCCCTTCTTGATGCAGGACAGGACTCTACTAGCTTTGCTTACCGCAACCTGGCACTGTAATCTATTATTGAGTTTATGGTCTACAGTGACCCCCAAATCTTTCTCCATTTCAGACTTCCCTAGCGGCATACCCATTATTGTATAACCCATTTGCGTGTTTTTTGTCCCAAAGTGCATAACTTTGCATTTATCAACATTAAACCTCATCTGCCATAAAGTTGCCCACTCCCCTATTTTATCCAGGTCCTCTTGTAAAGTTATACTATCTTGGTTTGTTTCTATTACCCTCCCAATTTTGGTATCATCAGCAAACACTAAGATATCGCTGTTTACTGTCTGTATAATCGCTGTCGTTAATAAACAGGTTGAATAGCATCGGTCCCAGCACAGAACCCTGAGGCACACCGCTAATAACACTAGCCCAGTCTGAAAGGGCGCCTGGTGTGGTTTTTATGTAAAAACCTTTACAAAAACTTATCAGGGGGCAACTGTTGCCTGGCAATGAGCATGAAACAAACCTCAACTAATGCTGTTAGGGAAGAATTCATTCATAGTGACTAGGGATGCACCCATACTGGGTTTTTTTCAGTACTCGCTGATACCAAATCCCTCTACCGGAAGTCCCATTAAGGAAGCAAGGCAGCATGTAAAGACTTGCCACCCAACTTCCAGATTAGCAGGGAAGCCATCTCCATGCTTCCTCATCAACTACTGAAGAGGAAGCATGGAGCTGGCTTTCTGGCCAATCACTCGGTCATGGGTAATGACTAGTGATGGGCCAAACACCCCCGTGTTCGGTTCGTATTCGAACACCCGAATGGCCGAAAAGTTTGAATACGAACTCAAACCTACTACAAGTCAATGGGGGTCGAACATTTTCGAAAATGATTGTCCTCTTTAAGAGGGCATATATGCAAGCTATTGGCCATAAAATGTGTTTGGGGGTCCGGGTACTGCTCTGGGGGACAGGAATCAATGAAAAAAACAAACGGAAGGCTCTTAGCAGTATGGGACGTTTGCGCGGTCTAACAGACCATGAACATCTCATAAAGTTCGGCGTTCGGCAAACGCTCGAACAGCCGATGTTCGATTCAAACTCATGTTCGAATCAAACCAGCGGGCCATCCCTAGTAATGTCTCGCCGCCTGGCTTCCTGATTGGCCAACTTCTCAACCAATCAGGAAGCCAGGCGGCGAGTCATTACACAGTGCCCGGCTTCCTGATTGGCCGGGAAGCCGGCTCCATGCTCCCTCGTCACCAGGTGAAGAGGAAGCATGAAGCCGACTTTCTGGCTAATCAGGAAGCCGGGGGGGCGTGTAATGACTCTCCATCTGGCATCCTCATTGGCCATCTTCCTGACCAATCACATGCTGCCCAGCTTTCTGCTACTGGAAGTTTGGGTATCACCCAAATACTCGGTATTGGCACAAATACCAATACTAGTATCGGTATTGGTGCATCCCTAGTAGTGACCAATCCAATTTCATTTTTAATTCACTGTGAAAACAGAACCAGAAATCTGATTGGTCACTATGGAAAAGTTTTTCACTTTCATGAAGAATTTTCCTTTTTTCAGATATTATAAATAGGCACCCTGGAGCTCCTCCATTTGCTGAGCTGGGTGAGATGGTTTTGTTGATATATGAACTCCCACCATTAGTATACAACTATATAACTTTGTTCCCACAGTCAGCAGGGAACTAAATGACTATAAAGCAACACTGTGTTAATGCTGCAGTTACAATTCAGTACTAGGTTTGGACACATACATCCAGATTCAATGTAATTTAGCAAACATAAGTCGAATGGCTCCAATTTGTGAGTACTGGGATTCTATAATGACTGCAAGTCATAATTAAATCCAAAGTCCACCTAGCATGCACACCACATGTGAGAAAGGATATGTACTAAGCACTAACTGAGAACATACTTTTATAAAAATGATCCTTTTCTTTTTCCTATACCACACTATTTTCATTTACAGGTTATAATTGTATTTATTCCATATATTTTTCCTCCAAAGAATGTGTGAAAAAATGCAGTTTTTTGAGTCATGACATGTTTTTTTTTTTGCTTGTGATATTTGTCCTTAAAGCTGTCAATTGCTGTTCTTTGGCTTGTGGGCTACTGCATTAATCTCAACAAATGGTGCCTATATACTGGCACTAACATGGTGTTAATTGTCTGTTAAGATTGCCTTAAAGGAGAAATATGGGGTTAAGGCTTTTCCCCATAGTTCTCCTAAGGGTAACGGGAGGACACAAACTAGCGTCCTCCCGTCACCCTAGGCTCAGTATACCGCGAGCTGTAGCTCGCGGTATACTGAGACACCGCAGTATACCGCAAGCTGCTGCTCGCGGTATACTAAGACGACGCAGCTGAAGCAGATCCCCGACTATTGTGTCTGGATCCGCCCAGTTGCGTGACTGACAGCTGGCTCTGCCTACCTAGAGGCAGAGCCGGCTGTACCCATCCCCTACCCCGTCCATTCCGCCAGTCAGCGATGGCGGAACGGAGTGGGGAGGGGGGAATCCAGCCCCTCCCCTGTCACAGCAGAGAGCCATGACAGGATAGAGAGGTGAGCGAATGCCGGTATGTGTTCGCTCACCTCCCGATCTACTGAGCCGACCTGTGACAGTCTCATTGTCACAGGTGGGCTAGAACTATGAGGTGAGTGAAAAGCACTCACCTCATAGTTCTTCTTTAACACTTTGTAAATGTTTACTATTCTTTCAGTTAAGTCTAAAATAGGTGTATTAAATAAAAGCATAAGGAGCATAACATTAAAAGGTATGTATAGTTGATAGGCATATACTTTATTATTTATTTATTTATTCATTCATTATGGTCAGGACTTGAAAATGTTATTTTAATCAGTTGAAAAATTGTTTATACATTTTTTTTTCACATTTCAAACCAGCAGGTAGTTTTCTCTTTGTTTTACAGGCTATCTTTATCTGCTTGAAAAAGACAACCTGCTGTCTACAGAGCTTAATAGTTCAATCTGGATATTAGACACACACCTGAGTGAGTATGATCTATCTATCTCTGCCCTTTCTTCATGCTATGTTTAGGCTGCTCCATCCCAAGTTTCAATTAGAAAGAGAGTGGGGCTATAGCAAAACCCATAATGCTCTGAGATTCCGGTGTGATAGTATTTCATTTTTTTTTGTAAAATAAAGATTGCATGTGCAGGGTACAATAAAAATATATAAAACAATATTTAATTATATTGACCCTGAACCTTTATAGTTTCTCTTTAAGATTTATTTTAGGTGTAGGTTAAAGTAGTAATAAACTCTCAAAGATTTTGAGAGTAATACATTCTGATGTGCAAAATTAACCCTAACCAATAAATAATGTGTTTATATTTGTGCCAGTGACTCACAGTTTCTTTATTACAAATCTGCTGTGGGCCCGCATCCTTCTACTTCAGCAGAGCTTCCCCAAACTTTCAGTGAGAGAGCACACTGGCCATGTCACATGGGGCCAGTTTCATAGGACATCAGAGTCTACAGATGCTGTCAATCAATTGAGGTGGAATAGGAGGGAGCAGGGGCATGGCCTTGCCGTCCCTAGGCTTTGTTGCTATTTTATTTCACGACTCTAGTAGATTGGAATGTGCATAAGCATTCTAAGGCCTGAGCAGGTAAAAAGCAGAGCTGGCAGATGCAGGAACTGGCCCTTACACCATGATTAGACTATGAACATATCCCACAGCTAGTTAATCACCTTTTGAGTGTTTCGTAAATTGTATCTACTTCTTGGGACCTTCTTGGTCTCTCCCCATTGCACAAGAATCCTAAATTTCCCACTTGAGCTTTCAGCTTCTCTGCCTTTGGGAATCCTCAGTTTCCTGATGGGCCCGTGTTCGGCAGTAGATTTTCTCAGAGACTTAACAGAGTTTGAATCTTGACCAATCAAGAAGCTGGGCCCACGCTACCTCAGGAAATATCTGTACTCGTACTTGATACAAAAAAAACTATATTGGTGCAGCCCTAGTCTTAGAGCTCTAGTAGATTTTAAACCTAAAACCTTTTTTCTCCTTGCCCAAGCAAGAGATACCACCCGCTATAGAAACTCTCTACTATGCCATATGATTAAGGCTGCCAGAAGTGTAATCCCAAGGCACTGGAATTCTGCTCAGTCCCCTAGCCCGCAGGAATGGGTCTCTCAATTTAACTTTGTGCAGAAAATTTAAGAAATAGTACACATTAAACAGGACACAGTTGTGAATGAGTAACACGAGGTGCTATGTACCCTATATTCATTCCTATGGTGGGAACCTTGGATATAATTTCCAGATTTCAGTAAGTACCTCCCACACTTGCCTTTGTCCCCATTATCGGGACTAGAGGGGGGAAGCTTCACCATTTTTCAATGGATAAGGGTCTTGTATGGATTTTATAAACAGAACAAAGCCGGTTATGAAATTAGCAACAATGTTTTTTTTTCCTTCTAAATGTTACTGTTGCCATAGTACATCATAAAGGTGTACAACTTCACATGCAGGTTTAAATGCCTTAAACCTGCATGTGAAGTTTTACAAGCATGTTATTTAAAGAAATAATGTATTTTTGATGTTGCCCTTCAAGCCACATTAAAAGACCCTCTCCCTGTTAAGCTATATTTTTAATGTCAATGTTTTAACCAAAAGCTTGCAAATTGGTATTGAAATGGGTAAAAACAAATTACAAAATATGGCTTCCAAAGAGTACAATACGGTTTGGGCGCAATGATCTGGGTTTGTGGATTTTTTCTAGTGTTTGGCAAATGTCTAGTGAACCAAACTTTGCTTGGTTCCTAAATCACTAGTCTTGAAATGGTCATCTGTATAAGCAGCTTAAAGAGGACCTATCGCATGTTCTGTTTGAAAGTATCTTCTGATATTTCCTGAAGATTGACCATGTAATTTTCCTCATGTGCTATATTGGGTTATTATCCACCCCAACGGCCACAGCCTAGTTAATCTTTCTTAATGGGTCTAGTTACATTACAGATGGGTCGAAGTGTTTATCAGGTTGAAGGAAGGCCCTATGTCCCATCCTAATCACCAACATTGAAATCTCATACAGTAAATATGATACTTGGATGCACACACAGCAACATTTTCCTATTATATTATTACTGAATAATTGGAGCTTTCCTTTAAACAAGCAATGTTAATATGAGATTTATTTGGCTATGCTGGAGACTGGTAATATTTAAACCATTCAGCATGGCAAATTCAGGGTTCTGCAATGGTTGTAAGTAGTCCCAGACTTGTAGCTGATTGTCAGTTATTTAGTGACCTTTATGTTCCATTACATCTCAATCACTCTCTTTAGCACTGAAAAATCTAACCAATATATTCAAATGAACCCATCAGGATAAACACAAAGGAGACAGTTTACATTGCCATTATAGGATTTAATCGGATTCCTGCAGTGTCTTCTTTCCCTTTAGGTTTCAAGTAATATTTATTTGACAGTTCTGCTTACTTCCCATTAATTGCATCAATTTTGCAGTGATACCGTATATACTAGAAATATATTAAAGTTACTGATTTACGGTACTCAGGTTTTTTTTTCTAAGGCACTATGAAGGCTACATAAAAAGGAACACTTTTACAAGATATGTGATATATAATTAAATAATTTTTTGCATTTGTGGTGCTTTATACTTTCCGCTAGTGAAGGCACACAGCAATGAGTTAGAAGATGCTCCAAACAAGCCTCGTGGGAGATTTCAGATAATCCTGCACAAAGCTATGATCACAATAGAGCATAAGAACATATTCATCTTGTTTGTACTTTTCTCCCTATCCTCTTTTATATAACTTCAATATGATGCTCAGCAATTATATTGGGCAAGGCAAGCTTTGCTGTGCCAGGGGCAAGTACATAGAAATCCATGAAAATACGCAGAGAAAAAAAAAGAATCAAACATTCTGAAAGCAGCAGAATATATTTTAGTTCATTTTCATGGGAAAAAAAAAACTATAACAGCTTACACATTTAGAGAAATGTAACTGGTTTGGGGTCAATTAAATTTGACTTTTTTGTTGTTTTTTTGTCTTTGAATGGATGTTTTATTTTGGAAAGGGTGTATTCAGGCTACCTGAGAATGTGGAGTAAACAAGGCCAAATATGTGATTGTTATTGATAGTGAAACCAGCTACCTTCATAGCTGTCTTTCATTTTTCTAAAAGTCTTACAACCCTTCCAGAACCCAAAGAATGATGCTCTCAGAGAGACAATGTGTGACAGCAATTTTTCAAATAAGAACCACTTTTTTGGGGGGAAATGGGGTCTCGGCACAAGGTCCCTGTGCATGTTAGAAAGTGACAGGTTAGAATTTATTTTATTTTGTTATGTTTTGTTGCTGTAAACAAGCTGCCCAAATGATTGAATACTGAAGGTGCTGATTATGCTGTTTCCAAAGCACATAATGGTAAAACAGGAGAGCAGGGCCGAGATCATTTTTTTTCCCTGAAGGGGGGGGTTCAACTTCCTCAAATTTCAGCTTCCTCAAACTTTATCTAGCAGACACAACAAGGTTTGAAAAAAATATACTGTATACCAGCCATATCATTCCTAAGCCAATCCTTTACTCTGAGCAATACCGATTTTGTTGTTTGACACCATATGGATAAAAACCATGTTTTAAAAAGACTTATAATTGGTACCAATTCATACAAACCACTTAGTATACACTTATTGGGATTTTGTTAACAAAAACATTTAGCAGAATACATTTTTGCCTAACTTTAGGAAGAAATTTTATTTTATTTGATATTTTGTATAACAAAAAGATGAAAAAAAATGTTCCCACAATTTTTGGTCTTTTTTTCATTTATATAAAAAAAATACATTTAAAAAAATCAGCAGCAATCAAATAGCACCAAAAGAAAGCTCTATTTGTGTAAAAAATAAGGTGCCAGGGGGCAAGTCTTTCATTAGCGCCCCCCACAAATCAATCCATAGTTCAATGCTCTAGACAAACTGTTGCCTTGCCTATGTTTTCCCCTCCTGATCCACCTTCAAATAACCTCATTCTCCAGTGCTGCTTTAGTAATTTAGGAGCCGCTTCTGGGCTTGCTTCAATTTTCAAGGCCTAGCCCCTTCCAGTCTGTCATGGAGGAAAGACTTGAGTGATTTCAAGCCTACACTTAATGGTGGTTCAGGAGGGGTGCTGCTGCACCAAAAGAAGGGAGCACAGAAGCGAGTCTAAAGCCACTGACCCACCATGGAGGCCCACCACATAGCAATACATTATACAGCAATGCAGAATACCACCAGCTATAGAGGACTATAAATCCCTGCAATACATTATATAGCAACGCAGAATAATATGAAGCTACATACTCTGTGTTGCTCCAGGGTGGTGGCCTGATGTCTCCAGTGTCTAAGGATGGCTGTTCAGGGTCTCAGGATGGCTTTGCGGAGTCTCAGGAATGCTGCTTGGGGTCTCAGGAGGGCTGTGGGGAGTCTCAGGAGGGCTGTGGAGAGTCTCAGGAGGGCTGTGTGGGGTCTCAGGTGGGCTGTGTGGGGTCTCAGGTGGGCTGTGTGGGGTCTCAGGTGCAGGCCGCGATTGCCAAGCGGCCCCATTGATTTCAATGGGTAGACATCCGCACGCCCATCACAGAAAAAAGGTACACAACGTGCGACTGTTTGGCAGCACGGGCGGAGTCGCGGTGGAAATCCGTGCAATCCGCCTGGTGGGACTGGGGTGCCATTAGAAAATAATGGCACCCACAGCACGATCGGTGCACACCTAGGCGACTCCTGACCTCGCGGAACCGTGCGGTGATGTGTCGTCTAGGTGTGCACAGGCCCTTAGGAACACACTATTCGCGGGGCATAGGAAAGCCCTAGACTTTGGACTTTGCAAAACAGGGTACTTTGGACTAAAAACAGAAGTATACTCACTACTCACAGATAATACAAACGCCCCCCCGCCCCTGCTACCTGATTGCCTGCTCTGTCTCTATGCATCCTTCTGATCCTGGTAGGACACCCTGCCCCCTTCAGAGCCTGCACTGAGGCTTGTACAGATCATCCAGGGCCAGGCAGGCATATGTACGTCTGAAGGGATGCTGGGGATGTCCTGTTTGATAAAACATTGGTGTCAGTGAAATACACCTCTCCTCCAGCCGTCACCGATGTTTTATCAAACAGGACATCCCCGGCATCCCTTTAGACAGCCATGCCCGTCTGTGGATGTTCTTCAGACGGGCGCTCGGGAGCACGTGCCTCCCTTTGACCCTGCTTCTACACCACTGCCAGGACCCTCGGGGGGGGGGGTTTGAACCACCCTATCCCCCCCTTACCTACAACCCTGCTGGAGAGGGCAACTTTGGCCCTCCAACTGTGGTGAAACTGCCAATCCCATCATGCATCTGCCTTTGGGAGTTATGCTTGTTGTTGTTAGAGTCTTGTAATGCTTCATGGGACTTGTAGTTGCACACCAGCTGGAGGGCTGGAGTTGCCCACCCCTGTGGATGAAGCACAATTTGAAGTCTCCCTGCTTTGAGTACTATGTACTGTATGAATATAGTCCATTTTAGGGTTCCATGCACAATTTTAGTCATCATAGAACTGTTTTAGAAATGCATTATTGGCTCCTCAGCCTCCCCCTAGAACAGCACTGTCAGTTCTCATGTTGACCAGCCATTCAAAATATACTGCTGGGCACCGAGTGTCAACATGAGGTGGGGTGGGCTGAGTGTATGGCCGTGACTACATACACCCATACGTGCAATGCTTACATCTCCCTTGTGTGCCCTGTAGAAGTGAGGATCCACTCCAGTTCATAAGGTAGGGAGACTGAGTGGATCTTTATAAGTTTTTTAAATATATATATTTTTTGGAGTGTGGAGTGAGAATGTGCCTGTGGTTGTGTGCGTCAGTGTTCTTGAGGGCCTGTTCACACTAGTACAGTGTATTAATTGCACAGTTCCGTGCAATTAATGCACTGTACCACACAATCACATCTACCACATGTTCTGGTGAGGGAGGTCCATTGCGTTACCATTTATTTGAATTGCACCTCAAAACGCACCTCCCACCACTGACAGTTTGATTGCCCGCACCAAAACGCGCAGTTCCAGTGCGTTCCAATGTGGTTCAACTTAGGTCACGACTTAATGACCAAGGACAAATGTGGGTCCTGAGGTTACACAGGTTGAGAACCACTGATCTAAACAGAGGCTTAACATTATCCATCGCCCCATTAGGCCCCATTAGGGGGAACATTAAACTGTGAGCTTTCCAGTATAGAAGGGCTGAGTCAGACCTCAGGATCATCTCTTCACAGATCTCTCTCTATGCAGTAAGAAGCATTTGCTTATCTTTCTTATCAGTGTTCATTTATTGCTCTCTGAAATTAACCCTGTATGCCTAGTGCAGTCACAAATCCTAGAGCTTCACCTCTGTTAAAGCCTTAAAGGAAGGCTGAAGTTTGTGGATCTTCAAAAATCTTAACACTGCTCCCTAGTAGTGTACTGACTATGTTGGCAGCTCTTCTGCTTCCTGTCCATGATACATACCTCATGTTTTTTTTTCAATAACATTTTATTACATTTTATTGCATCATCCAACGATCAAGGTAAGTAGCATAGTTTAAGGCATGAGAGAAACATATGTTGCATCCTATAAAAAAAGTCCAGACCTCTCATATATTCTAAAACCATTCAAATAAATCAATCATGTTAAGATCACTGCCAGCTACTACATGCCCTGCAGGGCTTTTTAGATGATTTTAGCTGTCTGTCAAACAGTCCTGCCTAGGGATGTTCAAATACCAAGTACCCTACATTTTTTCCAGCTACTAGTCTAGACAAAAATTCAAAATTTAGGAGACAGCCGTCATTTTTAAGGAGCATACAGGGCTCCTGGGATTGGATTTGTGGATCTCTGTTTTAATGTATGATTTGTCATATATATATATATATATACATATATATTAGGGCTGCGGAAATTAACGATTCATTTCTCGATTAAGCGTTAAACTTTTTGATCGATTAAAATTATTTTGATTGCTAATGAAAACACTCACCTCCCTGCCGCCTTCCGGGAGTCCTGTCGGAGATCTGGTGACGTCATGGACATCGACGTCATCGGACTCCTCCCCCCTTCCCCAAGTGGCTCCGTCGGCTAACGAAGGGAAGGGAGGAGGAGTCCGGT
>NW_017306504.1:718824-735726 GCF_000935625.1 Nanorana parkeri | reverse complement strand
GAGGACGAAACCAAACGAGAGAGGTAAGTGCAGGGGGGAGGGAGGCTGCAGACTTTTTACATGTGATCTCGGCGACATCGCCGAGATCACATTTAAGCGACCAACGGGTTCCTCACTCTACATTTAGTCCTGCTTGTGCAAAGCAGGACTGAATGTAGAGAGGGCAACTTCCCCACAAGCACACCACTGCCGCCCCTCTGAGCCCTGCCGCCCCAAGGCCAGGCCTTGTGAGGAATCCGGGGCCTGAACATACCTGTCCTAAAATATAAGTGATTAAATGTGATATAATTGTGGATATGTGTTAAGTTATATTTACATACATTTACCCAAATCTCCATCCTTTTAACATGTCCTGTGCTATATTTATTAAATTAGGAATTCATCTCTATCCTTGTAGTTTACATATTTACTTTATTAAGTTATAGAATACTTTGTTCCTGGTATTTTTGGATTCACATTATAGCAGGCTGCATAGAAGAGAACACTGACATGTTAAAAAGCCTTGGGACACATTAGGAAACTTTATTTGTCTAAGGAGTAATAAGGACAGTGTCACCACTAGGCTGGAAATAGTGGTGAACGCTTTACATTTAAAGTGGAAAAAAATACGTGTTTTGGGCATAGGAAGCTGTAATGCTGGCTATCCATAGGTTTCATATACAGTATGATCTGTATAGTGACTTCATAGGATTGAAGTATATCTTACCTTGGATTCTGGTGAGAAGGTTATAACACTCTTTATGAACACTATTGGAGGATGCATATTGTAGAAAACTTATTAGCACAGTAAACTTTTGGACTTTGTCTACTTTTGTTCCCCACTGTGTGGCCACTGTGTATCTTGTAAAGTAGCCACGGCTCCAAGCTCACTCCTATGATGGACTACAATTTCACCTTAACTTTAATAATTTGTATTGAGATTGTAGTCCATCACATGAATCACATGGGGAACAAAAGTAGCCACCCTCCAAAGGGAAGGACACATTCAGCACCAATTCAGTGATGATTTGAGGATCTACAGCTGAGTGATACACAAATAAGATACATTTGTGTTAATAGTTAAGGTACTTGAATGCATTTGTCAGATTTAACTCCTGAGTTTAGTGTCACTTTAAGACATTTTAATTTATAACATTGTATATGTAATAAAATATAATCAGTATTCTGTAGTATTTTTTGTGTCTTTGATGTCAATGCTAACCTAGTATTGATAAATGTATATGCTGCTACATGCTCAGGAAGCCATGCCATATATTCTGCATGTGCTGAATGCACAGTAGATTTGTAGAGCGTGGAATGAGAATTCTGTACAGTAGCAACAAATCTGGAATCTCAGCATATGCTGTATATTAATGCCAGATTGCCTTATCTTTTTATAGCATGCACACGGAATGTCTCTTTGTAATATTTGTATACATATTGATTTATAGCGGCAGGTACAGATGTTATTTATTTACATTATAGGACTGCGTTATTCTTCTGTTGCTGATAGGATGTGTCAGGTAAAGTGTGATTTTAACAAACAAAAGTACTGTCAGCCATAGAGTCATGTTTGTTTTGTAAAACCTGTTTTATTTTCCCTGTCATAACTTATGAAGTATCACATATTACACATTGACTCTTTATTGCATAGCAGAACACATTTTGTATGTCTGTGGGAAAACTTGGAACAAAGGTATGTTTTTCAAAGCCATTGTTTCATTTATAACTAAGGTTTAATCTATAATGATGAGTTACACAACACATTCATACTTGAAAAGGTATTTTTTAGGAACATGAAGAAAGGCACTAATCATATGACTAAATTTTATATTGTTCCTTTTGAAAATTCAAATGGATTTAATCTGGTGGCATATTCAAATTTGCCCTATACATAAGGCAAATATCAGTTGCTTATGTGTAATGCAGACCAGTTAGCTAGGTTTATGACTGTATATGCCTAACTGTAAGTATATACAGCCAGAATTGAAATAAAAACGCACCACCCTAAACTGTATCACCCTGAGACACCAGGAAGCCTAATGTCACTTGTTAAAAATGCATTCAGCTACCCCAACCATTAACAAAAATGTAGCTTATTTGTGTATCACTTGGCTGTAGATCTTCAAATCATCTCTGAATTAGTGCCGTCACTGTCCTTTCTTCTTGAGGGGGACTACTTTTGTTCCCCATGTTCCCTGTGTGTGTTGTAGTGTAGCCACCTCTCCAAGCTCACTCCTGTGATGGACTACAATCTCAATACAAATTAGTAAACTAAATGTGAGATTGTAGTCCATCAATGGCGCAAGCTTGGAGCAGTAGCTTAAAAGTAACCACCCTCCAGAAGGAGGGACAGTGTCAGCACAAATTCAGAGATAATTTGAGGATCTACAGCTGAGTGATACACATTATTAGAACCACTGGTTTAGAGTACTTGAATGCATTTTTAAGATTTAACTCCTAAGTTTTGTGTCACTTTAAAAGAAGGGGAACAAACTGTCCATTTTTTGGTGCTATTAGAGATTGATATGTGTACTAACTAAACCCTGGAATGCTAAAATGATTCTTGCAGTTCAGTTCATATATTGTCAAGCATAATTAGTTAATTCAGCCAACCAACCAGAGCTATTGCATTTATGAAGAATACATCTGAAATTTGTTTTGATTTACAGAGCTGGTACAATGTTTTCTTGGGTAACTTTTCACAGGCTTATAATGTAACGTTCCGCTACAAGCTACGGTAAGTTGGTTTTGCAAACAATAAGCCTGATTCACATCTGTGCGTTTTGTAGCTTGAAGTTCAACAGTACACAGTACACAGGCATCTGGAGCTTGATGCCCAAAATAAAAAAAGGTACATGGGCTATTGAAAAAATTTGGCATTTTTGGCCCCATAGATTTCAAACTAAAATGCTGAAAATGAGTGTTTTCCAAGGCTAAACAACTATCTCCTTCTCTTAGTACCTAGCTTTTTATTGGCTAATAAAAAAAGACACAAAGAAAAATGCTGCAAAATCATCTGTGAATACAGTCTTAAAGATGGAGAGGTGGTGGAACAAAAAAAGCATTAGGTTGGAGAGAGGGGCCACATCTAGTGATGATGCAGTGGGAAGTAGAGAGGGGTCTCACCTTGTTATTATTCAGTTGGGTTGTGGAGAAGGGCCACATCTAGCAATGGTGCAGTGGGAAGTAGAGAGGGGACTCATCCTTAGAATCAAGACTCATCGCTATCTTGGCTTGACCTTATGTCTATTGTCACAGATAAGGTAAATGTATGAAAGCTAATAAACATAATAAACATAAGATGGCATTCTCATGACCCATTGTTATGAAGGCAGCTCCCCCCCCGAAAAAACTATTTGGTGAATAAAAGGTTCGCATAACCTTGCCAGATCACTATTGTTTTGCCCTGGCATTGGGGCTATGTGTGCAACAGAAGGATTCATGGTCTGTTTTGGTATAATACCTGTTACATTGTTTTACTGCATTAATACCTAAACAAAGTTAAAGAAATAGAGCAATTAACAATATTAATGAACCAATAATATTAAAAGTAATAACAACATTTTAAGATATTAACCACACATATATTTGTCTGGGTAGGGGACAATGGTGTGAGTATAGACCATGCTGCTTATATTTTTTTATAATAAACAGCCAACATTCATTGATTTAATAGAAGATCATATAAAATTGCCAAGCTGATAGTATATCAGTTAACATTGTAAGATAAAATAAAAATACAGTTTCCCCAAAAATATAAATTACTCTAAAGGGAGAAAAAAAAGAAAAACATGAGTTGTACTTAGTGTTAAATAGTGTTGGAATAGGAATGTTGACCTACAATAGGCTTGGTACTTTTGGCTAAACATTAGGGCTGGGAAAATTAACGATTAATTAACCGTTTAATCGTTAAAATTTTTGATCGATTAAAATTATTTTAAACAGTAATGAAAACACTCACCTCTCCGTCGGCTTCCGGGTGTCCCATCGGAGATCCGGTGATGTCACGGACATTGACGTCACCGGACTCCTCCCCCCTTCCCTTCGTTAGCCGACGGAGCCACTTGGGCTGGTGATCTGTCGACACTGAGAACTTATCGAGTTCTGCGACCGTCTGACTTCTGGTTTCGTTACAACTAAGAGGTTTGCCCAAGAAATTTTCTGCACGAGCACCAGCCAGGGCATTGGCCTATACATACAGCACAGCAATGAAGTAATAAAATGAACTAGGATCACACTAATCCAGCACGTTATTATTCTGAGTTGCCCCACTCAAGCGGTGGCCATATTGAGTGGGGCACGTGAGATTAATAACGTGCTGGATTAGTGTGATCCTAGTTCATTTTATTACTTCATTGCTGTGCTGTATGTGTATAGGCCAATGTAGTTGGATCTGTATGTGCGTTATAATTAATCAAAATTAATCGATTAATCGATTTAAAAAAAAATCGATTAATCGAACACGAAAATTGTAATCAGTACCAGCCCTACTAAACATGACACTCTTCAATCTCCCATAACTATACTGTGAGGACAAAAGATAATGAGAATGTCTCACACTTTCATCGGATAAGCCCAGTGTTAGCATGCAGGTGCAGACTCCAAGTTCTGTCTGTACTAACATGCAAAGGGGATATTTTCACACTCTTTGCTTAAGCAAACACTTGGCAGCACTAGATGAAAACCTCTCTGTGAATAAAGTATCTTTGTGAATTTACATGTTACCCTTTTTAACAAGGAATTATAACTCAACAGTGAATGTTCAAAGTTGTTCCTTTAATTCTAAATGTAAAATAAATAACTTACTGTGATATAAGCATTGGATGTTGCAGGACAAATGCTGCCAAAAGCATTAAAACTGACCTTTACCCATATCTTTAAAATAACAACAAACACACCTTTAGAAATGTTTAGTAAGAATGACAATCCACAAACACATACTTCTAGATAATTGCCGGCTTTTTATTTTTTTGCATACATTATTTCTCTTTTCTTCCCAAGTCTTCTCACAGTGGCCACGTTAACTAAGGGCAGATTACAAGATCTCCCTTTACTTCCTGGTACTCTGGGCATATGTGACTAGGACATGTGGCCATGCACATTCTCTCAGGAGAGGAAAATGCCTTTCCCTGAGATCTCATGAGATTAGAGATGAGATTTTCCAGCAATGTTGTGCTGATGTAACCTTCCCAGGATCCAACACTGTGGCACATTACACCATATGTGCCAAACATGGACCAGGAAGTTGATGAACTCTATTTGTCAGTAAATTAAGTTTAAACAAGTAAAGTAAACAAGTTTGTTTAATGAATGTAAGATGATTTTAAATCTGCATGCTGATGTGATCTTTAGTGAAAGGGGATAAAAGTCCACTTTAAGTGCTCTATTGGTGGCTGCAGGTTTGCTTATATTTGTCTGACATTATTCTGTTTTAGGGCCCGTCCATACCAGACACAGTGCATTCTGACCCTATTCTGGCCGGAACACACTGGATTGCATTGCAGCCGGCTCACTATGTTGTGGGGCGGGAAGGGGCTTGGCTGTCCATTGAAGTGAATGGCACCGTATCCACGCCCTCCGGCTGCAATTGGATCGGCCGCACAGGAACGCATGGCACATCAATGCCTGCGTTTCAGTCCAGTCAGAAAAAATAGTGCTTGCAGCATTTTTTCTGACCGGACCACAGGCATTGAGGTGCCGCGCGTTCCTGTGCGGCCACAACATAGTAAGCTGGCTGCAATGCGATCCAGTGCGTTCCGGCCAGAATCAGGGTGGAACACACTGTGTCCGGTGTGAACAGTGTGTTGAGTTGTATGATTATTATTAACTAAGGGCAGGTTACTAGATCTCCCTTTACTTCCTAGAACTCTAGCTCATGTGACTAGGACATGGGACCATGCACATCATCTCAGTGGCGGAAAATGCCTTTCCCTGAGATCTCATGAAATTACAGATGAGATTTCTCAGCAATACACTGCTGATGTAACCTTCCCAGGATGCAATGATTGGGCACATTACATCATTATTGCCCAAGAGGACTTGGAAGTGGAAAAACAATAATTGTAAGTAAAAGAAAAATATGTTTCCTTAACTAATGAATGTAAGATGATTTCATATCAGCATGCAGAACTGCATGCTGAGGTGATTTTTAGTGAAAGGGGGTAAAGGGCCAGTTATATCATGACTAGTTATTACTGTATTTTTCCATGCCAGGCTGCATACCAAATGTTGGTATGATTCTTTTACACTTAGTTTGTTAAAATACAAAGTAGCATATATTACATTCCACAGTGCAATTACTTTCTCACACAGTATGCAATGTAAGTACTATGCAGAATTATGTCAGCATTGTTTTTTTGTTTTTTTTTTAAAGGCCACTGAACATGCACTATATACATCTGATGTGTAAGAGACTCAAAGTGTCATCTTTAAATATTGTAATTCAGCATACTTTTTGTATACAATATATGCAAAATATTGCTAAAGCTGTGCAAACGCAAAGTAAAGGTTTCTGCACTATTAAGGTGCATTGTGGCAGTTGTATTGTTCAATTCCATCTTTCATGCTTACAATTTCTATATCTTGGCTGCATCCTTTCCACTGACTGTTTCTAATCCTGCTGTTCCCCTTTAGCATCCTGCAACTCTGAGAAGTATCCCAGTATATCCAGCTGTGGTTCCCTTATTGAACATGGAAAAATGATATCGGCATTAATGTTGTAACAGTAGAGTTTATTATATTGCATGTCGGAGTTTAAACAGATGTATAAAATATGGCAAACATAGGAAATAATGGCATTTTTTACTTAATTATGTAACAAGAGATAAATCTGGCATGCATACAGCTCACGGATTTTGTATTGAGGCTCTGATTTGTTACATACAGTATCTGACATATTACCATATATGAGTAATAAAATTTAGCTGCTAAAATTACCATTTGGAAGTTATTTGCACTCAATATTATGTTTTATGGGGTATTACAAAATTGTAGTGGGATTTCTGTAATCAATAGACATAAGAGTGTTCAAAGAAGAGCAATCGTTTTGGGTAGCTTGCAACAATATGTGGGAGCTGCAGGTTTGTTTCTCAGGATTCAAGCTCTTCAACTTATTATAAGCACAGAGTTCAACTTTACCAGTCATAGAGGGTGACTGATGAACCTTAAAACAAAGGTCTTGCATAGCTTGTCCCACACAGACAAATGTTGTGGTAAATAGAATATAGATGTTATTCTCAATTTCTAAGAGGCTGAACATATCTTCTGTAAAATGTACTATATTTTTCTCATTAATAGAAAGCACTGAAGCGTTCTTTTCTTCAGAAGAAGGGAAATTCATATGTTATGGTACATTATTTCAAAGAATATTTGTTATGTCTAATTCATTCATATGTATGTAAAGAAATACACATACCTATCCATAGACAATGTGTATTGGTGTAAAATGTATTAATTTATCTCGTACCTTCATTAACCTCCCTGTCGGTCTGATTATTTCCTTTTTTTGTTCTACTTTTTTTTCGGTTCTTTTTTTTTGTTAAATTCCTGCCGGTTCCGCCCCCTTGCGATGCGGACGCTCGCAAGGAAAGGAACCCGGAAGACAGATGCCGGCATTGGCCGGAGGACACACAGTGGCTTGAGGGGCAAGGTAAGAGACACTACGCTGTAATTCCGAGTGTGGCTCGGGGTTACCGCTTATGGTACTGAAAATAAACCCAGAGCCACACTCGGGAATACCGCCAGGAAGGTTATGCAAGCACCAGCCAGAGAATAAAGTGGATCTGTACTCAACAATTTAAAATTTGGTATTCTATAGGCTACATCTAGAAATGTTAACAGTGCCTAAATACTACCTTGAAAAATTGACACTTTGCCTTGATTTCCTCTTGAAAATTAGCAGTGCTCTTCCTGGTATGCGAGGATACCTTGGCAGTTCTGTGCCTCATAGCTGTATATATGCATTGTGCAATAGAAGGTACTGCCCCTAACGGTTAGTCTCATGAGATTTGCTGTGGGATTTGGTGATGCGCCTACTGGAATTTGCACTGCGTTGCATGCATCTCCTGGCTTCACCAGATCAATGCTTGTCATGGAACAGATGTTACATGAGAAAGTGAAGTTGTATTCCTATAACAAAATGGCCTCCTCCACACAGAGACATTGTGCAGAAACATTCATGTTAAGTCACTAATGTGGAAAAGATCAGTGGCACAAAGCCTATAGGAAAAATTAGTCCTTTACCTTCTGCTTGCCTTTTTTTTTAGGCACAACTTCCACAGTTCAAGTGCACTTTAAATTCTTCTTAATTTACCTGCATTGGAACTTTAAACTCTAATAGCCATATTTTTTTAGGTTTGTGTAGAGTGAAAGTTCTAATTTCTTTCAGCTTGTTTTTGTCTCTGACCTCTTTGGGGGTGAAACAAGTGGTAGGTAAGTTACTATTTTATGTAAGCAATTGTATTAAAAAATTTGTATCAATATATTATGGAATTTTATTTGACTTATTTGAGTTTTTTTAAGAAATTACTCCAGAAATGGTCACTTTTATGAAGCTTATTCCCATAAACTATTCTCAACTGTTGTAGCAGCATGCTGCTCTCTCCCTGTCAAATGTATGTTATAAAACATGTTTTCTTTCCCCTATAGACAGATGCACTATTGTTATGTTGTCATTTATACAGCTGATATGTCATATATGATTGGGATCCTAATGGGAATGCTATGGAATGGTGTAATGAACTGTTTTATGATACTTAAGAAAAAAGAAATGCACTGTGTGTCTTTACAGCTATTTATTCTTTATCATTTGTTTTTCATCAACAGGAACTGAGATCCTTTAAACAAAGGGAGGATATATAACTTCTGCACTTGCTTAGTGTGTGGTTTTTTTTGCTAGGCCAATTTGCTGCCCAGACTATTACCAGACTTTTTTTCTAGATTTACTATGCCCTCAAACACTACCTAGTAATCATCTACCAAGCACTACAGATTTATATCCTCAGGACTTTGTCCAGGTGCTTTTTAAATGAATAGCTCAAAATACAGCTATACCTTTGACAGTGTAAGCTGTGCCCTGTTTATTTCCCCATTACTGTTTTTAGATTGTTACATACATAGTTACATAGTATTTGAGGTTGAATAAAGACATTAGTCCATCAAGTCCAACCTATTAGGATCTCATTCTAGGAGTACCCGAACCCCTGTATATATAGTATATATATGTTGTAAAGTAATAAAAAAACGTACGATCTGCCCATCTTGGACAGGCAGATCATACTTGCGATCATCACAAGCCCGCCCCGCCGAGGGGCGGGCTTCCGATGACCGCAATGCTGAACGGGCAGTGTGCGCAGCATTTGTCTCCCGAGCATGCCACATACACAGCCGAAAATCGTAAGATTTTCGGCTGGTTTTCGAACATGCTCCTTAGACAAAAGACGTGCAGCTGTACAGTAAAAATGGTTGCACGCCTGCCATACACTTTGCGATTATCGTGCGATAATCGCACAGTGTATGGGCACCTTTACAAGGCTTCCTTATGTTAGAGCTGCCCCCCTCATGGCTGGTAATTGATGAGTGGTGAAACAATATCCAAGAAGCAACAGGAGAGGTGCAGAAATTACAGCTCCAGAGAATGAATAAAGCAAAATCCACTGCAGTTCACTCCTCCTATATAGTCCCTCTTGATACTAGTCAGAGGCATCAGTGCCTTAGAAGATGTCACACTGCAAAAAAACTGTTATAA
Source organism: Nanorana parkeri (assembly GCF_000935625.1). Taxonomy (NCBI): domain Eukaryota; kingdom Metazoa; phylum Chordata; class Amphibia; order Anura; family Dicroglossidae; genus Nanorana; species Nanorana parkeri. The sequence continues at coordinate 725,999 of NW_017306504.1, read as the reverse complement.
TGCAGTGGGCACAGGTGTGTCTAGGTACAGGAAGTGATCTGCTATTTTTTAGGAGGAATTCAAGACAAAAGATACATGTTCAGGGTGCTACTTTAGGCACAATTAACATTTCTAGACATTCCCTCTAAAGCTGGCCATACACCCCAAGGTGCCCATATACCTTACGATTATCGTACGATAATCGTATGCGATCGCGTTTACGATAATCGCAAGGTGTATGGGCAGTGTACAACCGCAAATACTGTACAATCGCACGACTTTTGACTTTCAAGCAGGTTTGAAAACTTTGGTTGATCGTACAATTTTAGCAAGGTTAGTGGCGTTTCCATAAAAAATCGTACGATCTACACTGCTCATGGCCAAACGAAAATACGTGCGGTCAATTGCCGCAATCCGTGCTTTTCTTTAATTACGGCTAATCGAACCTTGTGATAATCGGGGAAGAATGGGGCCACCGTACGAAAATTGTACGATGGTTCAATCATCGGACAAAAAGTGTCCTATGATAATCGTAAGTTGTATGGCCACCTTTACAATTATCTGCAGATTTTCTGTGGTCAGATGGAAAAGGAGCAACAGATTCCTCCATCTACACTTAACTGGGGGCCAATCTGTTGCACTTTTTCCATCTGACCACAGAAAATCTGCAGATAATTGTAAGGTGTATGGGCACCTTAAGACAGCAAATGTTTATCTTTTGAGGTCAGATCTACTTTAGCTGCAGGTCAGCTCTTGGGGAGTTTACCCAAGTAGGCTACATCAGAGAACTGCTAAAGCTAAACATTTTGTTTCATTTTGAGTAAGGGAGGGTTAAAAAACTTTTTTTTTTTTGGGTGAGGGGCGCATCTGCATCTCATTATGTAGATTCTCCCTTTTTTCCCTGGTAGACATGAATTTGGAGGAAATATTTCCAATGTGAGGGAAATGCTTGAGAAAACATTTTGGTAAGGTCATACTGACTAGAATGTGTACCTCATGTGCTTAGAGGCCTATCCTGTTGCACACCTGGGAGAAATAAAGCAGATAAGCTGGAGAAAACAGTCATAGGAAACACTATGCTTGGATCACTACCCAACTAGGATGCAGGATGGCTGCTGGCTGTGAGGAGTGTCCGTTTGGCTTGGATTCTCACTTTTGTGTGTTCAGTAACATTGCTTCTGTTTCTTTCTAAGCTGATTTTCAATACATTATTCAAAAGGGTTCAGTTACTGGAACTGCTTATTCTTAAGTAGGATATATTCTTAAGTATAGATATATATAAAGGAAAATTGTTATGAAATACTTACCGTAATTTTCCTTTCCTGGCTCACCTCATGTCGGCACACTAATGGGTTAACTCTGCCCCAGGACCACCCCTAACTAGAGTATAAATTCCCACCTTCCCACCTCACACGTGTTTCCTAGCACGTCGAGCGAAGGCATGGGAGGGTAGCTATGCCGACATGAGGTGAGCCAGGAAAGGAAAATTATGGTAAGTATTTGATAACAATTTTCCGTTTTCCTGGCTCACCTCATGTCTGCACACTAATGGGACATAGCTAGCAACAAAAACTTGGGAGGGTTTCATGCCAAAAATATATATTTATTTAGCTTTTAGAAGCCGCTGCCGAGAGTAAAGATGCCCCAAAGGCTGAATCTGCAGAGCTAGACACATCGACATTGTAATGTTTTATGAAGGTATTAGAGGACGACCAACTTGCAGACAACCTCTACTGGTACTTTCGCGTAAGGTGCCCAAGACGTAGCCAGTGACCTTGTAGAATGAGCCCTGACCTATTGTGGAGGGGAAGACCCGCTGCCTTGTAAGAGAGTTGAATAGCTTTTACCACCCATGTGGATAGGATTTTCGTGGAATCGGCCGCTCCCTTCCTCGGACCTCCGGGCATCACAAATAGCTTTTCGGTTGAACGAAAACATTCGGTTCTCAGCAAGTAGGTGGAAAGTAAGCTCCCTACATTCAATCTCCCCAGGTACTCTTCTGCAGAGGAAAGCACTTCCCCCTGCAGGACCGGGAGGACCGATTCCCAATTGAAATTAAATACTGAAGAAACTTTGGGTAGAAAAGACGGCACAGGCCGTAACACTATCCGGTGCGGAAATATCTGACAGTAAGGCTCCTTGCAGGAGAATGCTTGCAGCTCCGAAACCCTCCTGGCGGATACAATTGCTGTGATGAAGACTGACAGGAGGGTAAGGTGATACAGAGAACATGAAGACGGAGGATAGAATGGAGCCATTGACAATGCCTTCAAAACTAAGGGCAGGTCCCACTTTGGAAATATCGATTTCACAGGAGGCCTCAACTTCATGGCTGCTTGCAAAAACTGCCGCACGACAGCATGATTTGCCCAACAACATTTAGTCAAGGTCGATAAGGCTGAGACCTGGGGGTTGATTTACTAACCTTTTAAACACACCACGAACGTGTATACACCTCTGTAGTGTGTTCCCTCCCAGCATGATCTATGGGAGGAATCGAAACACCTTTGTAGTGTGTACACACCCAGCAGGTGTGTTGTGCAAAGCCCTGCAATGAATTGCAAGGTAATGTGGTGTAAATTAGCTCTATGTTATGTTGCTTGCGTTGATGAATGCAGGAATGTAAATGCATGAGCTAACCATTTTTGTCTAAACTGTGAAGCAGCATTATATATGCATCATGTGCATGATTTTTCCATATATGGCATTAGTGGAAATATGCTTTTAGAGACTTTTTGGTTGATAAATACGTTTTGCTGTGTGAAAATCACACACACCTGGTGTGTGTGTGTGTTTAGGTTAGTAAATCACCCCCCTGGACTCGTATCGTGTTGTAACTCAGACCAGCATCCAGGGCTGACTGTAAAAAATCCAGGATTTTTCCTACCGTCAGGTTACTAGATGGCCACCCTCTCTGTGCCGCCATAGTGAGAAACTTTTCCCAGACTCTATGATAAGTGGTCTTTGTAGATGGCTTAGTGGCCTTCAACAGGGTTTCTACCACCGATGCCGAGAGCTGCAGGCTCTGTAACCTCTTTGTCTCAATCTGCAGACCATCAAATGCAGACGTGCCACATTTGGGTGGCGATATTCTCTCTGAAGGTCCCTCCGCAGGGGCAAGGATCTCGGGATCTCGATTCGCAACTCCATGAGAAGAGGAAACCAAGGCCTCTTCGGCCAGCATGGCAGGACGACAATATCCAGAACCCCCTCCCTGTCGATCTTCTGGAGTGTCCGCAGAATCAACGGAGTGGGAGGAAATACGTAGACACTGTCGAACTGCCATGGAAGGGACAGGGCATCCTGACCCAGGGCCTCCTGGCAGAAGTAAAGGGAGTAAAACTTCGGGAGCTGAGAGTTGTTCCTGGATGCCATGAGATCTATGCGAGGAATCCCCCACTCCCGAAAGAACGTCCAAAGATACCGCCGGTATATGGACCATTCGTGGGGATCCACAAACTGCCGGCTCAATCTGTCCGCCCTTTGATTCTCCGTTCCTGGCAGATAAGAAGCCGTCAGGTCCAGAAGGTGCAATTCCACCCACGGTAAGAGGACCAAAGAAATCTTCAGCAAAGAGGAGCTTTTTGTTCCTCCCTGCCATACCATGTAAGACAACGCCATCTTGTTGTCCATGCGCAAATGGACCCGTCGACCTTTGACAAGATGATGAAAGGCCTTGAGAGCCTCGAATGCTGCTTGCAATTCGAACACATTCGAGTGTCCTGGTCTCTGAGACAACCACTTTGCCTGAACCTGGTGCCCCAAACAATGGGCTCCCCATCCTGTGAGGCTGGCATCTGACGTAAGCGTGATCCAATCTGCAGGCTGAAGGATCTTGCCTTTCAACAAATTCTGAGGGTTGCACCATCATTGCAGACTGCTCCTAACCACCTTTTGGGAGGAAGATTAACTGGGTTAAAGATTGTCCGTCCCATTGTTGTAGAAATGAGTATTGGATATGGCGCATATGCCAATGAGCCCAAGGGACAGCCGGAATAGAAGAAGAAAGGACTCCTAGAAACGAGAGACACCGATGTGCCGTGCATATAGCCGATGCCATGAGTAGATTGGCCAGCTGGGTGATTGGAGAGATCTTCTCTCTTGGAAGGAAGACCTTTGCTGCCTCAGAGTCAAAAATCATTCCCAGGTATTGCATGGCCCGTACCGGCACCATTTGGCTTTTCTGCCAGTTCACCAACTAGCCATACTCCTGAAATGTCCTCAACACCAACCGTCGGTGTTGCAGAATCTGCAGCTGCGACTGGGCCAGTAGAAGGACATCGTCCAGATAATGAAATATCCTCATGCCCCGCAATCTTAAAAGGGCAATCGCTGACACAAACACTTTGGAAAACGTCCTGGGGGCTGAGGATAGGCCGAACGGAAGGCATCAAAACTGATAATGCCTGTGACCCACAGCGATCCTCAGAAACTTCTGGTGGGAGCTTGCCAGCGGGACATGGAATTAGGCATCCTTCAAGTCCACCGTGAGCATCCAATCTCCCGGTCTTACCAGTCCATTGATGGTTTCTATCGATTCCATGCGGAAACTTTCCACGCCAATGAATCGATTTACTCTCTTCAAGTCGAGGAATGGCCGGAATCCGCCTGAGACCTTATGCACGAGAAACAGATGGGAATATACCCCCTGACCCCTTTGCTGCCTTGGTACGGGCAGAATGGCCTGTGAGTGCAGCTATTCTTGAATATATACGTCTAGACAAGCTCTTTTCTCTAGAGAAGCTGGGACGTGAGTCCATACAAAGTGATCCGCAGGTATCTAGACAAACTCTATTCTGTAGCCGCTTCTTACAATATCCAATAACCACGGATCCTGAATGGTGTCCGCCCATATCTGCCCGAAGGAAGCCAACCGAGATCCCACCACAGGCGACAGGACGGGCATCGTCTCAGAATAATTTATCCTCCTTTTTGGGTGCCTGAGTAGGCATTGCCTTGTCACCTCTAGAGTAGGACGACCGACCTCCTCGCCATGCGTTTCAAAAGAACTCTCTTCCGGGTCGATAAGATCTGGCCTCCCGGTATGGCTCCGTGAAACATCTGTTTTGACGAAAGGGCTGCTGATGTCTCTTCCTGTCTTGCGGAAGCAAACCAGACTTACCCGCGTCACTCTCTTGATAGCCTCTTCCAGGGAAGCCCCAAAAATCACCTTTCCAGAGAAGGGAATAGCGCAAAGCCCCTGTTTCAATGCGCCGTCCGCCGACCAGTGTTTTAGCCACAGAGCTCTGCGACCTGTCACTGAAAATGACATCAGGCGTGCTGCCAAATGTACTAAGTCCACCGAAGCTTCCGCTTCATAATAAGAGGCCATCTTCAAGTCACCTAAGGACTCAACGATCCTCTCTCTCGGGACTCCTGACAGCAATGCCTCTTCAATGCCAGAAATCCACACCCTCATAGCCTTGCTGACTGAGGACAATGCCACCGCGGGCCTGCATGAAGCTCCGGCCGTGGCGTATATCTTCTTTAAATCCACCTCCAGACATCTGTCCATAGTATCCTTGAAAGAACAGAGTCATCTAATGGTAGAAGCACATGTCTAGCCAGCCTTTGTAAGGCCGCATCCACATTGGGAGTTGTATCGCATAATTCAGAATCAGATGGCCGACATGGATATAACTTCGAAATACGATTTGGCAATTTTCCCTTCCTATCCGGCCTTGTCTATTCATCTTCAATAATCTCCTTAATATCAAAGAAGAGAGGAAAAGTAGGTAATTCTTTCTTAATGTTCGGAAAGAACCTTCTCTGCTTGCTAATGGGGACGGGATCCTCCTCCCAGTCTCAAGTGCGAGCTTGATAGCGGATATAAAGGGAGACACTAGCGCAAAATCAAAAGAAAAAGCCTAATCGAGGACTTTCTCCCTGTCCTCCTCTGAGTCCTCAAAATCCGAATCCTGTGAGGTTGACACTTCCACAGGTCTATCTCTATCCCTTCGCCGTTTAGACAAGGAACTAAATCCCATGTACTCCTTGATACCCTCTGCCACTGCTTCCCGGATATAAGCCTTGATATCTTGTAAGTCAGAAGCTGCGTCCTTTGACAACTTTTTAATGCAAGTGGAGCATAGCAGCTTTCGTGGCAGTTCCTAGTCACCACATGCCCGACAGGCCTCAGTGGATGTGCCGGCTGGTGGGGTGATAGATCGTGGCCTGGCTCTAAGCTGCTGGGGAGACCTAGGCTCAGGAGAAGCTGATGTCCTGCGGGAGCGAGACTTTACTTTGTGTTTCCTGTATTTAGGACACTTCCCCCTGAAACGAAACACCACATAACTTGAAACGCACTCTTTTGATTTACCTGTGCCTGTTGAACTGGGCTACCCAGACTCATGGTGGCTCACTAGAGAAATCATACCATGCATAAACAACAGGAACATAGGCATATGTCAGCAGAAATCCCAGCAGTCATAGCAGCAGGTTTACCTGGCAAGAGACAGCGTCCTGTACAGAAATCAGTAAAGAGAAGAAATGCAGCCAACCCCTCTGGAGGACTGCCAACTTTTAAGCCACTGCTGCCTCCCTCTTATAGGCTGTCACTGCCTGACAGCCTACCCCATCGTCCATCCTGCCCAATCCAACCACACCACCAATCCAAGTGTGACAGGAAGGGGCGGGACCCGCAGTCCACACTGGAACGCAGATGGACCGCTGCCGCGGCTTCCGCCACCACAGTACACTGACAGGGAGGAAGGCGTGCGCTTCACCCTGGAACGCATAAGCCGAATGAACGCCGACAACTATCTGGAAGGTAAGCCTTCTGCCACCATGAGCACTACTTACCATGTACCACGCCCTGCCGCCTGTAACCCTTTAGATTACCTCTGGCTCAAAGCCTGGCACACGGCATGTCCCATCCTGTGGTTTTACCACATATAGGGACATCTACCACCCGGGAAAAGAGGCTTAACCCATGGTGGGCAATAAAAGGCCATGATTGTATCCTAAAACATAGAAAAGGAAAAAAATAAATGGATAGGAAAAAAATAAATGCATAAATAAATATGTTAGTAAGCTGTCCTGAGCGAGGACAAAAAAAGAACATGTGTGAGGTGGGAAGGGGGGAATTTATACTCTAGTTAGGGGTGATCCTATAGGGGTCCGGGGGCGGAGTTAACCCATTAGTGTACTGACATGAGGTAAGCCAGGAAATATATATATATATATATATACTGTAT
>NW_017306504.1:570669-718645 GCF_000935625.1 Nanorana parkeri | reverse complement strand
TATATATATATATATATATATATACATACACACACATGCATGTTATCAATTGGAGTTCCTCTTGTTATCCATAAGGTCTATAATTAAGTGCAGGCACTAGCAAGCAATCCCTTGCTTCTAATTAGTGAATGCTTATTTAATTATGTTAGCAAAGTGGGGGGCACTGCACCACAGTAGCCTGAAGAGTGTTAGACTGTGTAGCAAGAGCAGCCATAAAGCATAAAGAGTATATTTGAACAATACTTTGATTTTCTTTTACTGAGTGGTGAGCTGTGGGTTAAGTTGTAATTACACAATTACAACAGCTCTTTCTTAATGTTCATACACCCAACACTTCGCCTATCATATTTTTTGGGTCCTCTTTTATGGCAGCTTATTATGGTGAGATGGCATGTTAAATAATATCTCTTCTAATGTACAATGTAATGCAAAAAGTAACCAACACTGATATATCTTTGAATCAACTTCCCCTTGGGAGCTGCTCTCCTCAACTGACAGGGGGGGGGACCTCAAGCACATGCATAAAAGACAATAAGAAAGTACCTCCTCCTTGTGAAATATTATTTATTAAATAAAAGTGAAAAGATAATTGAATTACTCACAAACATTCAAAGTGTATAGGCATATACCAGCACCAATCCAGCTCACCATGATTTGCATACTGTGATATTTTGGAAGCTTAGCACAATGGTAAGCATGTAGGGATTACTCCCAAAGCTGTTTTTTTATTAACCTCCCTGGCGGTATGATTATGCAGGATGCGGTAATGAACAGTAAAAGTGCAGGCAGGGCACTGGACAAAGCTCTAGGGACAAATTGAAGTCAAATAGTTTGATACATAAATGTAATTATAGCAGATTACATTGTATTCTGTGTATTCTGTGTAAATGTCATGTTTGCACTTTTGAATTTCCCACCGGCTCCGCCCCCCACTGTGACGTCCGAAAACTAAACTGAAAGCCGAATTCCGGCATCGGCCGGGCACACACAGCAGAGGACAGCGCGGGCTCGCAGGGACAAGGTAAGTGACACTTTTGCGCAATCCCAAGTGTGCCAGGGAGGTTAAACAGGAACAGTCTTTATATTAGTATAGGCTAGCAGCCACAGCAATCTAACAAAAATAGCTTATCTTCAGCATATAACAAAATAAAGTTTGCTTATCTTCAGCATAACATAAATCAGAGTCTCACCGACTTAAGTCTTGCTCACATGTACAGCGACAGAGTCCCCAAGCTTTTTAGTAACTTCCCACATAACAAACAGAACTCAGCAAAGCCCAGTCCAGATCAGCAGCTCACACAGCTTTCTCTGCACACCTGTGCTACTCCTACTACCTCCTGCCTAGCAGTTAACACTCTATTGTCCCTTAAAGGGACCACAACCTAAATAGAGGTGACACATACCGACCTTCCAGGACCAATCCTTGACATCCTGTACAATACATAGAAGCCCCTGGGCACCAAGCATATGAGAGAAACCCAAAGGTGTATGTTCTCCAGTACTGATGAAAAGATTTTAATGACCCTGTCCTAATTATCCTCAATGTATAATACGGTAATTGCAATTACTTCAGTATGATACAGCACCTGAGTGCAGAAGTCACATTTACTTATCTTTACAGACACTTTCTTGGATATCATTCAATGTTTCAATAACGTTTTTGGTTTATGTATAAAACAATCACTTACCATAGCTCCCATATCCCTGAACAAGGTCAAAAAACATAACTTCTATGAAAAGTTTGTCAAATAGCTTTTGTATATGAAAAGGGAAAACCTATTGGCTTTTTTCTGTTTTATTTATGTAAAAAAACAATGAGCATAGCCTTACCCCTTGCAAGGCATGTTGATGTGGACAAGGGTCTTATCTTAACATCCTTTCCTACAAAAGAGATGTTGGAATGTGCAGTACAGGATTTATCGGAAAGTTGAAGCCCCCTTAAAAATAAGGGGGCCCCAGATATCTGCAACCCCAGCTAGGGAAATGAACATGGGCTAAAGTGTTACCCCAAAAGTTTTAAAAATGAAATATAAAACAGCAGCAGTATGAAAATGTACTTTAACCACTTCAGACGGGTTCACATATATGTACGTCCTCTGCCTAAAGTGGTTATACCAAGAACACAGCTGCTGCTGTGTTCTTGGAATCATTTTAAACAGCTGACGATGGCTGTTAAGGCACAAGTTATTCACTGCATTGTTTGAACCGAGCGGCACTGTCTGCCCCCCCTTTACCGCCGGCTACCATGGGCTCCACTGCTGCCCGTGCAGGCTCGGAACAAGCACAGCAGGTCTCCCCGCATTGATCGGAGGGAGATCAGAAAGCTTCTAGCCGCTGATATCTTATCTGATCACTGGACCCAGAAGTGATGTGTATTACATCACTTCCAGTGTCACTGTTTACATTCTCTGGCTCTCAGAGCCATGAGAAGAAGCTGGTGAAGCAAACAATTGCAATTAGCATTTATTAATTATACAGGGCCTCTGTTTTCAGAAAATATATAATTGTTGGGGGTTTTAAGCGGTTTTGTAGCCAAATTTTCAGATTTTATCCTGTGTGTGCAAATAGTAAGAATTGCTCCGGACAGCAAGTGGTTAATGAAAAAACTCTAAACTTTTCCAATATGATTAGAACTATAGATTACAGGGTACCACATCCAAAATTAAGCACACAATAGAAAAAGAAATCAAATTGTTTTCTGTGTCTGACTTTTTAGGTTCCTTGAAATTAAGCTGCACAGATACAAATCTAAAAATGCAAAATCCTTTCATTATATTTCCTAAAATATCCAATTTAACATTGGTGTAGTACAAATATATTAAAACAAATTCTGCCATATAATAATGTTGCCCCACAAAACATAAAATCTGCTGGGAGGGACATGTCACAACAAACATAGCCCAAACCCCCCCTTTCCATCCCATGGCACAGTCAAGACCACATTAGGTTGGCAGAGGTGACCTAAAAAGTCCAACACAAAACAATTTTGTTAATTTTTCTATTGTGAGTTTGAAAAAGTTTGAGAAAAAATATAACATAAACATAGGGGTCTATTCACTAAGCTGCCATAGGCAGCCGAGTGAATAACCGACTCGAAATCAGCAGTACATTGGCTGACTTCGGGTCGGCCACACATCGCAACATGTTTAGAAATCGCCCCGCCTTTGCCGAACCCGAAGTTCCATTGGCCCAATTTATGTCTGGGTAATTGAAGTCACCCATCACGACTACATTGCCCTCTCTCCCAGCTATTCCTATCTGTGAGTGAAGATTGACTTCTCCCTCTTCCCCTATATTTGGAGGTTTATAGCAAATACCCACGAGAAGTTTACGGCTAGCGTCCGTCATATCTAGCTCCAGCCATAGAGTTTCCACGTCTTCCCCATTATTTGACGTGATATCGTCCCTTATATGCACATTTAGATTATTTTTTACGTAAATGCAAACACCCCCCCCTATTCTCCCACCTCTGTCCCTCCTAAACAGGTTATACCCCTCTATATTAGTAGACCAGTCATTCGTGCTGTCCAGCCAGGTTTCATAGATGCCGAACAGTAGTGAGTGAATAGCCAAATGCCGCAAACGGCATTCGGCTCAGCTATTCTGCCCGGTACCTCTGCGGTACAGTTAAAAAAAACAGTTAAAAAGGTAGAAAAAATAAAATAGAAAACAATTGGGCAGAGCTAGCAGTAACAGCTAGCTCCGCCCAACTGTTTTCTATTGGCCAGGCGGTTCTGCTGCCATCAGAATAAAAAAAAAAACACCATAGGAATGCATAGCTACATTCCTATTGGCTATTTTAATTTGCAATAGCCAATAGCAAACTAGCTACTTCACCCGCCCGCTGCTGCTGTCAATCACTAAAAGGGGACCTGATGGAGAACTTCAGGTCCCCTCTGCTGATTGACAGTAGCAGTGGATGGGTGCAATAGCTTGTTTGCTATTGGCTATTGCAAATTAAAATAGCCAATAGGAATGTAGCTATGCATTCCTATGCTGTTTTTCTTTTTTCTTTTTATTCTGACGGCAGCCAACGGCTCCAATGTCAGAAGAAAAAAAAAGACAACAGAGCAGGGAAAGGTTTACTCTGCTCGATCGAGCAGAGTAAAACTTTCCCGGAGCAAGTGTTTCTCTCCCGGGCGGCCAGAAGCCGCTATATAATAGTGGGAGACTTCCGGAGCGTCCGGGAGAGTTGGGCAGTCTGGAGATCAGCATCCCTGGTTCCCAGATATCTGTCCCCTCCCCTCTAGGAATAAGTATGGGCCATTGTACTCCTTTTTACTCATTCCCGAAAAGGTAAATATAGTCCTTTATTTGAAATAAATAAATAATATACCGTGATGTAAATTTAAGGTTTACACAGTATATCACAGAAATCACTGCGCTGGGAATGCGTGCCTAACTACCTGATTGGACCAGCCGCAACAATGTGTATTTGCTACATACGTAAATTTAAGGTTAGTCACATCATCCAGCAATGTAGATCCTCATCAATCAGAATGACCCACCGAACGACAACGATGAACCACCCACCATGGTGACCCACAGCATGCTGATTCAGCCCACACGTTTGCACAACCACGTCAGAGATCGTTAACCCTATAAGCTATCTCAAAACGACTCTACCGAGTTCCTTCAGTATATGGCCACTCCGGCATGGGGAGATAGGATACCAAGTACCTACCATAGGGATAACACGTATCCCTCACCAAACTCAACTGCCACTTGAGGTAAGGTGCACGGATCTATGTATCCATTTCGTCCATATATTATGGAATTTAGAGATATTATCTCTGTGTTGGAATATCACTCTTTCGAATGCTATCAAGCGGTCAAGCTCCTTTATCCACATGATTCTGCCTCTTTGCTACTCCCATAGCACATTACATATTCCTGATTATCTGCTGTATGTCAACATTTTGACTGGTGGTCCTGGATTAAGTCATTGACCAAATATGAACGGTCAGGCATGAAAGTCCCCTAGTTCCACTCCTGCAAGGAGATGTTTCTTGTTTTTCTGTCTGCCTCCTAGGATTTGGACATTGAATGGGCAGTTAGGCAATTTTGCATTTTGTTATTTAGTTCTTTTTCTCCTCATCTGTCAAACTGTTTATGTGGTTTTGCTGCATTTTTTTACTGGCTGACATAGACTTATGTATCAATATTCATGTTTTGTCTCATAAACATTCCATCCCCACTTTGCTGATTGGGTATTTCAGTTACTTTATTGATAGCTCAGTAGATAAATATGTACCTAGTGGAATACAGTTGAACTCCTCACTGACCTCAATTGGGAAAATGTGCACTGAATTTTGTATCTATGATTTGTGGCAATTGTTTCACCCTATGACAATTCAGTGTAGATGATATTCTGCATCTTATAATTCTCTGCTGAGAATAGACTTAGCCCTGGGTACCATTGAGTAAATTCCAAATGTTAAATCCATCGATTTGCTCACTAGGGTTTATCTAAACACTCTCCTGTTAATGTGGATTGGATACTCTCTAGAAGAAGCTGGAAGCATTACCCCATCCACAGAATGTGCAATAAGAAAACTCTGTCACTCCCTTGACTTTATTTGGCTCATTGTGCTGCTGACAAAATTGGAACTTGAAGAAGTGGAAGCTAACTTTTCAAACAATAAAGCCCCTGACACTAACTGCCTGCCTATTGAGGTCTATAAACAGTATAAAGATGTGTTGCTCCCAAGCCTCCTTTACTGTATGAGAGAGCCTTTTATAGTTGTCTTGCTCCAAAAAAGATAGCGACCCCTACTGGCCAATTCCAAATCACCCAATTTTACTACTTACCATAGGTATTAGGATAGGAATTTTTTCCATGTCTAATGACAACAAGGACACCTTTAGAAATGTTTAGTAATGGCAATCTACAAACAGATACTTATAGAAAATTGCCGACTTTTTATTCTTTGCATACCTTATATTTCTTTTCCTCCCCATTCTTCTCACAGTGGCCATTTGGATAGATTGATCTATCTCCCTTTACTTCCTGGAACTCTGACACATGTGACGACAATGCATTGCTGGTGTAACCTTCCCAGGATGCATCTGTTAGGCATTGGCTACATCATTAATTCCTAAGAGAATGAGGAGGTGGAAAAACAGCAATTGTAAGTAAAAGAAAAATATGTTTTTTTAACCAAATAATCATATCAGCATGCAGAGCTGCATATCCTGCAACCTCAATCCTCTTGCATCCCAGAGGAAAATTAATTTTAGAGAAAGACCAATGTTCAGAAGCCTAAGCTAACTTTTGGCAAGTGTATGGCTGAAAAATACAGCAGTCATTTTCACTGCAGCCATAACACAATAAGATATTATGAAAATTATGCTTGTTGATAATGGGTTAAACTTGCCATTGTACTGATTTTCATATTTCTAGTTTATTAGACTGTATGATGCTCATAGCTCATGCATGATATAGTTGTGAATGCTGCATATTGCTGTGTTTGTTACTGTAATGTATCCCAGTACAGTATATTTCTACTACTACTGTATTAGTAATTTATTGGGTGCCAGTTCTGCTTCCTATTATTTATTAGTAACAGTTCTTGTTATGTGATAACAGCAGCTGTACTTTATTGAATCATTCGGATACTCCCAGTGGGGACTCAAGTTATGTTTGTCCTTTATATGTATGTCTGCTTAATGTGTTTCTTTTTTATATCAGTGTATTTTCATATGGAGAAGCAAGGATGTTCAAACGCTCTGTTTTCTATTTTTGGTCAGGATTAAAACTAAGGCTCCTAAAATGTATCTCTTTTCCCAGGAAAATGTTTAGACCACCAGCCAGTTATGGCACTCACTGACTGAGAACACTAGGTTCACTGATGTCTCCTGGTAGAGAGTTCTGTGCAGACAAAGTAACCTTTAAAATAATGGAGCTTCAAAGTTCAAAACTATGAGCGCTATGTCACTATGAGCAGGCAGCTGCTGGCCTACTGCTTAAACCAGATGTGCTGGGCAAAGGGAACACTGGCCAAGGAGACAAGGCTTCAGTCCAGCAATGTCTGCTATAAGCTACCTCTTTTAAGGTAATCTAGGGCTGTCTGGAAAGTAGATGACCCTTTTCAGATGTCATTAAGTGCTAGCAGCATGTGATCCCTCCTGGCTTGGTCCAGTGACACCTAAGCAGGCCATACACAACCCAATTTTCTCAGTCTCAATCGATTCCCCTATCGATAACAGTATGGATGGAGATATCTCCACTGTCAAGTATTGTATTCAAGCAGACACAGCTGCCTGCATACCCAAACAGTAACCGCATCTGATAAGATGCAGTCACTGGAAGACAAAAGAGAAAAAAGGGCGCCCAACCTGGTGCAGATAATCCTTTTAATTTCAAATAGACACCATAAACAAAAGTACAAGGGTACTCACAATGGTAGGTCAAACAACAGCATATATGGATGATTTCAGAGAAACAGCAGTTTCAAGACTGCAATCTGTCTGTATGTCACAGAGTTGTGACGTCGTTGACGCGTTTCCGGGGTCGTTGACGCGTTCTTCTTCTGAAGAAGGGGGCGTGACCCCGGAAACGCGTCAACGACGTCACAACTCAGTGACATACAGACAGACAGATTGCAGTCTTGAAACTGCTGTTTCTCTGAAATCATCCATATACGCTGTTGTTTGACCTACCATTATGAGTACCCTTGTACTTTTGTTTATGGTGTCTATTTGAAATTAAAAGGATTATCTGCACCAGGTTGGGCGCCCTTTTTTCTCTTTTGTCTTCCAGTTTTACAGTCTCCCCGGCTGAAGTGGGGCAGCATCCCTAGCGATCCTGTACATGTAACAAACACATCATCAGGAATAGTCCACAGCGCTTTTGCTTCTTCTTATTTGTAAGATGCAGTCACTGTTCAGCTGATAATTTTCCACCCGCTTCAGTCAATAATTCAATTATATTTTGTCAGGCTAGCTGGTGTTTGCAGGGCCATCAACAGCTTGAAATTCAGCTGATTTAGCAGGAATCAGACTAAATTCAAGCCATCAATGGTAAGACATGTGTCACCTTTAGTATTCCCTGTACTTAATCAAATTACTGAATTTTGCACATTTTGTTCAGTCATGGTCTTTATCAGAATCCCTCCATTTGTCTTGTCAGGCCAGAAAGATATATGGTTGATTAGTATGTCACATTTCAGGTTATTGTCAATCAAATTTTAGCTACAGACAAACTTCTCTTCCATCAGCTAAATTCTGACAGTGACCAATTTCATCCATTACTAGTACATGTACATATATCTGCATGCTATTCCAAAAAATTAAGACACTCTAAACTTAGAAACAACATTTCCTAAGTACATGTTTATGAAGCTATTTAATGCCAATCAAGTTATTGTCATTGGTGGTCAATACACAAGTTCACAAGAAGGCAAATAATAGCCAAAAATAGTCTAAAAAATATTTTTAAAAAAATCACTAAAGCACATTCCCTACATGCTCTCAGTGTCCTATTCTGACATACATCATAGCATTTCTATAGCCTATATGTTTTTATTTTCTTTATTTGAACATGTCATTTGGATGAAAGATAGGAGTTTGACCTTCCATGAAATTTGAACAGGCCAGCAAATGATTTAAATGCCAATGCCCATCTGATCTCAGAAACACTGCTTTTGCCCACTCTTGTTTTTGCTTATAACTTGCCTTATAATGAGTCAAAAACTTCTTCCACTTTTTTAACTAAGGATATTGCCAGCAGAAGACTAAAATGGAAGTAGATATTATTCATAAATAGCTGTTTACATAGATCAGAAATATGGAACAAAGGGAGCTGTGAGCAATAATTTACATCTTTCATCTAAAGTGTATGTAAAAGCAATACTTTTATATTTTTGTTTTGGAAACATAGCACGTAAATCAATAGATCTCACAATGCTATTACTAGGCTGTAGATAGAGGGAGCTCTAATGGATTTACCAGTGGATTTACACCATCTCACAGAAGAAGAACAGACACTTCAGGTAACATATATAACAATGTAAACGCACTGTAAACAAATTGAATAAGTAGACCAAGCAAGACAATCTCTTGGTTTTCATGATTTTTTTATGTAATTTGTACTGTTCTTTAATCTAATAAAGAATTTAACCTTTTAATAACCTTGTATGTGTACTTTTAAAGTCCGCCAGGGTTCCAATGAACCTATTTCTTTTTTGTCAGATCCTGTAACAGAAAGAATATGGAAGGGTTAGAACCCCTGTGAGGTTTTAGAACATTGAGTCTTACTATTGGTCCTGGAGACCATTATTGACTCTCCAGAAATTGATGGGACATTTTGAGTTGTCACAGGATCGGAAAGTGAGGGGAACTCTTTTAATGGGAAACCTATTCATCTAAAAACTGTCTAAGAGGACATTTCCACTCACTATGTAGAAATCTCCTGACTCCATATATCATGCTGTGTCTCTGGAACTGTAGGTGCAAAACAATTTTCCCTATGGGTCAAAAAATACAACCTGACAAGAATATTAAAGTGAAACAAAAGATAAAACCGTTTTTTAGATTTGAATAGAATGGTTGGGGATAAACCGCTGTGAAGTTTTTATTGCTGCCTGTGTCCCCATTAGAAAGAATCACTCTCTCTTACTGAATTGATCATCAATGCCATGGGAAAGCAAATTGAGAGTAGATCCAACATTTTGAGCTGCCACTAGAATACAAGAATAGAGGGCAAAACTTCCAATGGGCATACTTGTTCTGTGACAACTGACAACTGTCTAGGAGGGGATTTCCCTCACATTGAAAAGCTATCCTCCCACTTTCTGTTAAGCCTACAGGACAGGAAATACAGGGAAAGGGAAATCTCCCTAATGAGACATAGATGGCAAAAATGACAGTAGTTTTAACCTTTCCAAACAATCTCCAAAAAAGGTTTTGCCTTTAGATATACATTAGCAATTCCCTACTCTATCCAATACTGAAAAATAAACAACTGGATTTTGAATTGACCTTAATACAACTCTATGTAAAATGTTTGAAATGAGTTTCCTTTTAAAATGCCTCAAAAAAAACCTGTACAACTGCAACTAAAACATTGTATACCCACCTCTCCTCTTCTGCTGCGCAAGCTATTTTCTACAGTAGTGAAAAGAAACATGCAGTTAAAGATCCTGCAAAAATCAACACATTGTAAAGCTCTACCCCCTTCCTATGGAGCTCAAGAAGGAACCTCAGGGCTTTCCCCAATGTGGTGAAGGAGTGGTTCAGATTGGGGATGCTGCTTTAACCCTCTTAGGTGTAGTGAGGGGGCGCAGTTCCCACAAGCATCATTTACCACGGGAAACAATGGGAGGAGTTACCAGTGTATTACCGCATATACTGGTGATTAAATACAGTACCCACAACCAAGGGTTAACGTATAACTCCCCACAATTTATCACATGAAATTGCCTGGAGGAAGCTCCAACTATACACAGTGAGAGTCCAGAGTACAAGCAGTTCTATAGGAGGGTGTAATCTGTAGTTGAACCAGCAGATGGCGCTAGTATAAGGCTGTACAATGATCACAAGCTGTTAACCTGAAATACTTGCAGTTGAGACGAGCAGTGCAGTCCTTGCCAGACGGGAGAGAGGTAAGCTGTGCTGACGAGCTGGGTACTCACTCCTGTGAGGTTTCACGGGTTCCACCCGCAGGTTGTGGCAGTTCAGTTGGGGGGTATGAGTGCAATTGCTCAGCGTACAGTTATCCATTGACTGAACGCCGAGCAATTGAATCTCCCTCGCTTTTAAGGAGGGAGCCGGCGGCCGTGGGCGGAGCGTGGCGTCACTCCGTGACGTCTGAGCTGAAGGAGGGCCCGGGATCTGCGGCCCAGACGCTGCAGCTGGGAATGTCCGTGACACACATTCAGTAGTGTCATATTCTTAGTTCCCTTTGCATGCAATGCTTCCAACTGCTGGCTTATGCATCAATTGTGTGTCCTGCAGCTACATAAGGGTCATCAGAAGGAACCGCGTGCTGTGGCACTAACTGCGGCAGGATGACCTGTTTTCACCCACCCCATATTACAATGTAGACTAAATCTGGTAGTAAGTCTTGTTGCTCAACTCTTTGGGTGGGGTAACTCAAAGGTAGTTTGCCTTGCTGCCCAGAGTCGGACTTTGACACGTGTAAACTCTCAGTTCAGGTCACATTCCCATGCATACTCATTTATTTGTTATAGTATTGTTTCCCAGTTCCTTGTCCTATTGTCTTTTTATCTGATTTGCTGGCAGCAGTACCAGAAACCAGTGCTTATTTTCAAGCAGATGCCCTCAATTCCAGCCTCCTGCAAAGGGCAGCTCTAGACATCTGGTACTTGCCTTCAGGGAGGGACCAGCACTTGCACTGCACAGTAAAGCAGCTGTCTCATACTCATACATGCAACTGTAAAAATATGTGATGTGATGTGGAAACGAGGTTACATTAGGTATCTGCAGTTTAATGGTACTGCCGCTAATACTAATTTTTTGCCGTATTCTTGGATTCCTGATGATTCTGAATCAAGACAGGCTTTGAAAACAAATTATTTTGGCTGCCTGGGTTAAAAAATAATTTGTATATTAGCATCCCTTCCACCACGATAAAACTCTTATTTAGAGACCAAAACTATTCTACCTTTAGACACTAAATAAAACTTTATCTTCAGAGCAGTGCATTTTAAATGTGGTAGAAGATTTTTAAAACCTTTTCCACAAATCAGTTACATAATTTATAATGCTTCAATTAAAAAAAAACAAAAAACTTGAATAGGCAATAATGGAAAGCCACTTAATCTTACTTTGTTGCAAAGTAATGCTGTTACTTCATAAGCAAGATAAACAGGATTTGGTAAATGTGTATGACTTTCTGACCCTGTACAAAAAGGACTAGAGACTATTTTTTTTTGTACACCGTGCAAAAATTACTATATTATGCCAATTCGAATCTAAGTGGGATCTGACCGTTTGCAAGTTCCGAGTGCAATTTATATAAAATTAAGAACTTTCTGTAAAGCACAATCTTTCTTTTAAGATTGGTCTAGCTGTCTTTCCTTTTAATTATTACCCAAGTGCTGAACAAGATGCCTTAACCCAGGACATGTGGAACTCTGGTGCTGATGTAAGGTTGGCGTGCATGTACTGCATCTGTATATTTTATTTCAAATCTCTTTAGAACATGCTTAGTCACTTAAGCATTCAACCTTTCACAGTGTCTCCCAAATAAAGATGTGAACATGAATGATAATGCTAAATGATTCATACTGGAAACTAGAACATGAAGACCTACTGTTTTAGCCTTGTGACTTTAAAATAACCCATGCCTGCCCATTTCTATATTGAGTCACTTGTTTGTTCAAAGGGTACAAAGATAACATATCAACTGACAATTCTTTTGCCTTCCTATTTCTCATTATCAACTGACAATTCTTTTGCCTTCCTATTTCTCATTTGAAGTTTTTTGGGGCTATTTTTTAATTTATCCCAGCTAGATCAACACTGTTTAGGAAAACATAAGTGAAATTGAGTTGTTGTAAAACTTATTTGGTTGTAACTAGTGGATCAACAATTTATCTGTTTCATGAATAGTTATAACCAGATGAACTAATTGATCCTGTGTGAACTTCTCCACCAACCTCAAAAACCTAGACTATGGGGTTTAAAGATTTCAAAAATAAGGTAATTGGTCATAAATATATTTGTTCGGCTCTACAAGTTTAAACAGAGTCCCGGCGGAAAAAGTCACCGGGAGTCTGTTTAAACTGCCCCGATGCTGGCGACGTACACTGTACGTCATCAGTCACGAAGGGGTTAAGACTATATTTTAAATTGGCCCAAATGTGATTGCAGCTGCATCACAGCAATGCAAAATAACATATACAGTTACATTGCAGACACATAAAAGTATTTATAGAAACATTACAATTTGAAAAAGAATATTAAAATGAGACGAGGAGTATGATCAGCATATATAAAATGGTCCTCCTTTGGACTAATACATTACATTCATTATTGACCTGGTATTCTTATCTCTTAGCTCATTATCAGAAATTTTATGACTCTTATTACCTCTGGGAATAGTAACACTTCAATATTTGCCTATCATTTTTAATTTCCCTTCATCTGTCTTTATTATGAATTAATTTCTCATACGAGTCATTAATGACTTGACTGAGATAAGACAAGACAAAAGACTGTATTTAAAAATGAAATGCTAAAGAGGTATGACATCATGTCATGAAAAGGAGGAGGGGCTAAAGTCACTAAAAATATAGGCAAGTAGGAGATTTACCCTACTAATAAATACAGTACATCATACCCAAGCCAGGTGTTTTGGATAATTTACCTTTTATAAGAAAACTTTGCATTTGTTTTGTTTTTTACTTTTCTTTTTACATTTTCAAACTGTTGCTTATAAATGCAGTATATAATGTGTGTGTAAATACTGTATGTATATACGGGTATCTATCTATCTATCTATCTATCTTGATAGATAGATAGATAGATAGATAGATAGATAGATAGATAGATAGATAGATAGATAGATAGATAGATAGATAGATAGATAGATAGATAGATAGATAAGGTGAGTGTCCAGAAGGAAGTAGGCTCAATTGTACGCTGGATGAACCTAAAACATATACCCTATTTTTTCAGAAATATGGCTATTGTGAGGCATTTACTGAAGAAAACAAAACTATTATGCTGCAGTTTTAAACTGGAGATAAATCCATGCTTCTGATAAATTCAAAATGTTATAATCTCTATAAATGTTTAAAGGTTAAAAAATTACAAAAGAATTGTGGTAAAGCAAAATAAAGTATTGTTTTTGCATCTTAGTTAGTGCTATACCCTTTAGTTACACAAGAGATTGCGAGGCTATTAGATATGTTACATTTTAACCAAAATCACATATATTAATTTTAACACATATTTAAACCTTATGACTAAAACCTACTATAAAATTTAACATATTACTGTAATTTCTGAAGTTATTTTGAATGTTTTAAATCTGCCACTTTCAATAAAATAAAGCCTGGTGAGTCTGCCATAAGGGTCCTTGATTAGGAACCTATTATGCGGTGACAATGGACTGTCTCCCAGTTGTTAAAAACTGCAGAACCAGCTCACAATGCTATTCCAAATAAAATAAAACTTTATTCCATATGCATCTTTACAAAAAACAACCACTGACACGTTTTCTGCCTTAGTCATAGCTGGTTGTGAACCAACACCAACCCCACTAAAATAGCACACCACATAGGCCAGGGAGAAATGCATAGGAATTAGGGATGCTCCGATACTGATACAAGCATCGGTATCGGCGGCGATACTTAGTATTTGCATGAGTACTCGTACGCGTCAAATACTCTGATACAAAAAACGAGTACCTGTGCCGCGTCCGCCATCTTCAAGGACCCGAAACACACAGGACCTCCATAGCGTCTTCAATGAAACAAGATGGCCGCGAACTCCTCCTCCAAGTCCTCAGTCATCTGCTCCATTCTGACCTCTTCTCCCGCTGATTGGCCGATTGGATGATTGAAAGACTTCCTCACCAGTCAGGAGTGACTGGTGAGGAATCCTGTCATCATCCAATCGGCCAATCAGCGGAAGAAGAGGTCAGAATAGAGCAGATGACTAGGCTGTGACACGGAGTGGCTGAAGCAGACGGAGAAGACGACACAGCAGGTTAGTACTGCAGCAACGCATGGGGGCTGGGCACAAACATGCTGTTTAACTGCATATAATATTTTTAAAAAAGACATTAAATAAAGAAATAACTATGTAGATATTCCTAGCTAAGGCTTGCATCCCCCTAGTGGGGAAAATTGATGAGCACATAACTTAAAAAAGTGGTATCGGAGCATCCCTAATAGGAATACCTGCATCTAAAAAACAATCCACTTAATCACATTAAAACAAAAAACAAAAAACAGGAGAAAAGGAGAATGCATACTTCAAAAATATATAATGCCTGAGTTTGATGATGCTTACCCATATTTTTGAAGTGTATATTCTAATTTTCTCCTCTCTTGTTTGTTACACCTACACATAGGAGGAGCTCCTATGTGTTTCTCCCTGCCCTATGTGATGTGCTATTTTAGTGGGGTTGGTGTTGATTCACAACCAGCTATAACTAAGGCCAAGTTAGGCAGAAATGCATCAGAGGTTGGTTTTTGTACAAATGTATGTGGAATAAAGTTTGATGTTATTTGGAAGAGTATTGTGTGCTGGTTTTGCAGTTTTTGAGATAAGAACTATAGAAGAGGGTTATCCGTGCACTGAATGTGGATTACTAGGATGCATGACAGGGGTGAGCTATGCGCATTGTGTTTCTTGCTGACCAATTGTTATTCTGTGCTGCATTCTGCTATACAATCTCCTTCTGGAGACTACAAGTGGTCATGCTGATGCACATTGCACAGGTAAGTTTCACTGTTGTCACCATCAGGAAACTCACCCTCAGAAATTAAATGTACCCGTCACTGTAACACATGATAAGAAGTGTCTGCAAAGAAGCTGGTGTTGATAGTATTTTATTTCAAAAATAATTATTTAAAAAAATGTTGCATAGCACTTTAGCAAACTAAATGTCATTCAGTTACAATTCACTTTTATTTTTAAGAAAATCAGCGATTTCTTCTAATAAGGTTTTGTGTTAGAACATGAAATGGGCCCTAGGAAGCAGCTTTTCTTTTACTGGAATATCTGTTTAGAAAATCTGTCAGGTAACCCAGCAACGTCTAGAATTCTGATCCCTGCATTTTAAATTCTTCCCAATTCTTCATGAGAATGTGGATTTCAGTGATGATTTAGAAAGTCTTTTTTTTTTTTTACTTGCCCATCTTTAGCACAAGGGCAGTGTGCCGCTATTATGTTTCAGCATCCATTACTGTTGGAACATTAATGAATAATGGGAGTTAGATTTTTGGCAGGCTATGTTTCTCTATCTGTCCTTATATAAAAACTAATGCTGTTATAATATTTCAGTATTACGAGATTGCACTCCTGACCTCTCTGCTATTGGCAGGGCACTGCTGTATCCTCTAATTTATCACAGATGGATATTTAGTCTAAAGCCGCCTCAGATTAGTCTTCGAACCTGACTCTCAAATAAATTTTTAATAGTCTTTTTTTGTTATTATTGTTTTAGGTCCCAATAGCTTGTCAAAAAAAGACTCCTTTTAACTTTTTTTGCATGTCCTGAGAGAAAACTTTGAAGCTTTTTGGCAAAACGGAAAGTGAGGGAAATCTTGCTACAGCTGGGTCTTTGATTGATCACCAGAGGACATATAAAAAGAACCGTTTACATGGCTAAAGGGGAGTCATGCTGGGAACACAACAAATGCAAAATTACTTATTATTAAAGATCAACAACATATCCTATGCTCAAATCTGCATTACAGTCACAAAAAATTATAATACACAAAGAATGCTTTCCATTATTGTTTTTTTTTTACTATAGTTTTGAGAAATTTGTGATAGCTATCCACATATCCAGTTACATAAAGTTACTTATTAATAGCGGTCTTATAAAACAAACAACCTGAATTATTATTCCTAGAACGAGTCCTCCTTTCTCTTGTGCCCTCTGGAATGCCCGCTCTGTCTCTAACAAACTCACCACTGTGCATGATCTTCTCATCTCCAATTCCTTTAACATGCTAGCTGTTACTGAAACCTGGCTTCAGGAATCCGACTCTGCTTCCCTGCTGCCCTCTCCCATGGTGGCCTCCACTGGACACACTCACCCAGACCCAATGGACAGAAAGGAGGTGGAGTGGGAATCCTTCTATCCAAACAATGCATTTTTCAAATTCTACCTTCACCTCCCTCTCTGTCCCTCTCCTCTTTTGAAACTCACTCTATTCGCCTATTCTCTCCAATTTCTTTGAGGATTGCTGTTATATACCGGCCACCTGGGCCAGTATCTCGCTTTCTTGATGACTTCTCTGCCTGGCTACCCTACTTTCTCTCCACAGAAATAACCACTATCATCCTTGGTGACTTTAACATTGCTACTATCATTAACTACCCGGCTTTCACTCAATTTCTTAACCTAACCTCTTCTTTTGATCTAATGGACACAGACTCCTTCTCACTCTGATAGTAACACACTTGATCTTGTTTTCTCCCACCTATGCACACCTTGCAACCTCTCCAACACCCCTTTCCCGCTCTCAGATCACAACCTGGTCAGTTTCACAATCACCCTGTCCCCAACACGGACTCCCATTACACCGCACACTGTCAACCGGAGAAACCTCCGCCACCTCGACCCTTCTCTTCTCCACTCTGCAACTGACTCCCTCTATGACAAGATCTCACCCCTGTCCTGCCCTGACCTGGCTACCTCTGCTTTTAACAGACCACTTTCATCCTCTCACACTTTGGCCCCCTTCACAACACGCAGACTTTGACCAATAACTCTTCCCCTCCTCTTCCTCTTTCTGTAGGGGTTCCCCAAGGCTCTGTCCTTGGACCCCTTCTCTTCTCTATCTACACCTCCTCCCTTGGTCAACTAATAACCTCACGTGGCTTCCAATACCATCTCTATGCCGATGACACTCAAATTTATCTTTCCATTCTTTTCACTCCACAACTCCCCCCCTCAGTATCCTTGCATGTCACTAATCTACTGACTGACATATCAGCCTGGATGTCACAACATTTCTTAAAGCTCAACCTTTCAAAAACTGAGCTCTTGATATTTCCTCCCGCCCGTGCACCATCCCCCAACATTTCAGTTGAGATTGATAACACAACTATCCATCCCTCCCCACATGCCAAGGTCCTAGGTGTCATCCTTGACTCAGACCTCACCTGTCTTCCCCACATCCAATCACTATCCAGATGCCACTTTCACCTTCGTAACATCTCCAAAATACGCCCCTTCCTCACCAATGAAACCGCAAAACTACTCATACACTCCCTTGTTATCTCTCGTCTTGACTATTGTAATCGGCTCGGCCGAGCCGATGCATATGCGCTCGGCTCGACCGAGCCGCTCGGCAATGATCGGGAGCTGTACGGGCTATTGTGAATAGGGGTCCTGGGGCCGAAGCTAGACGAAGGATCGGGCGAAGCTACGGCCAGATCCTTCGGCAGCTTTGTGAATAGACCCCATTGTTTTTTCTATCAACAAGTTTGACTGTGAATGGAGGCTAAGGCCCCATTCACACTTGAGTGTTTACAGTTTGCTAATTTTTCATTCTTTTTTGTGTGTTTATGCAGGCTTGTGTGTATTTTTAAGCCAATAAAAAGCTAGTTACTAGGAGGAGGAGACGGTTGTTAGACATAACCAAAATGTGTTTTTCAGGAGCTTTTTTTTAAGTATGTGGGGCCACAAATGCACAATCATGCCCCAAAGAAGCTCTTGCACTTTTTTGAGCTTTAAGGGACAACGCAATGCTGAGATGTGAACGTGCTGGAAAAGTGCTTCAAATTGCTCAAGTGTGAATGGGGAGCGAAAACATTTGATTGCCATCTTGCTTACACGCATTACTAAATAGTGATGAGTAGGCCGATAAGAAATCTACTTTATTACTAAAGAAGTAAAAAATCTTCACATAATTGTGTGAATATCCACTTCAATCATATGCAGATGAAATAAGTAAACCAAAATTTGCTTTGCACATGATTAGATGATCAAAGTGAATAGTCACACAATTTATTGTGTGAAAATTCCCACGCCTTTTGGTAAATTAGCTTCTATGTCATCAGATCAATGTAAACATCCCTGAGTTATCAACTAATTTATATCAAATTTTAAAGTAAACATTACAGTTCACCAAATTGGCACTGACTGGCACACATTTTTATTTTAATATAATGTAACTGAACCCTTATACCACCTTGCTCAAGAAGCCTGCCTGCTGCTGCTACTACTTTTGCAAGGCATGCTAGGGTAAGGTCCTATCTTCATATTGATATCATCATGCAAGCCAGTGAGGGCCAATTTGATGACCTATGTTAAAAATGGGTAAAACTTACAGATTTTAGATTATTTGTTTACTGAATAAATAATCAGACTTCTGCACATCATCAGTAGATGACATATTAAGGGAAAGAATGGCCAAAAAGCATAATGTATTCAATACACTGCAGTGCAGAAATACATTACTTCAATACATCCCACTAGGGGTCTCAGCATATACATCACCAAAGAACAGTTATGATGCAGCATAACCTTTCTATTAGAGCTAAAGTAAAAGGTGCAGTGCTTCCAGGATGGAGGAAATCTGAAAGATATGGATGACACATATATCAGTGCAGTGTTATCAGCTAAGTAGCTTTGATATGAAACACACAGCCAGCTTGACATAAGGCCACAGAAGGGATGGACCAGGGCATGATTTTTTAATTAATAAATGGTAAGTTGGATTTTTGAAAGAGCTATTAAATGCAGGACCTTTACAAACACATGGCCAAAGTGTATCTTCTATTTCTGCTCAGTGATTGGTTTTGTGTTTCCATCAGCAAAACAAACAAGAAAAACCACATCAAAGCTTATCTAGAAGTTGTTTCAATGTTTTACCTTTTGGCAAGCCCAGTACTACAAGTAATGTTCTTTATAAAAAAAAGGAGCATCTAGTACTGTTTATGGAACCAAATATTGCATGCCTCTAGCTTCAGTAAGATGAATCTGGCACCTGCCTGCCCAGTAACAATTTGAGGTTAATAATAGGGGCATTGGCATTGTATAATATATCACATTATACTTTATCTTCTCCATGATAGATTTATTTAATACAAGTGCAATGTGCAGGAACCCAAAGCAACTTATAACAACTCATTTTTAGTTTTCCGACTATGACAAAAGGATAACTAGTTGCTATAGGTTAACATAATGTCACACTGCAATAGAGAACACCGGTTTTGTTTTTCCGGTATAGATTTAGTGTGTGAAATAATTTTTGTCAATTTGTTTTTGTGTAGTGGGCAGTGCTCTCATTTTAAACTGTTAATAAAGAAAACCGGGTTTCTAACCTGTGCAGAGAAATATGGAGGTTGCGCTAAAAATATAAGTTGCTTGGCTGCCACTAAACTCATTACAGTCCTTAAAGTGACATTAAAGTCAAAAAATGTTTTCCCTCCCCCCCATGTTAATGTTAGCATTTACCTTAAATGATGTGTTTTATTCCGATCTTCTTCTTCTTTCCTGATGTTTTCATCCGTCCCTCCAGTGGTGCGGCAGCTCTCTGATCCAGCGCTGACTCCTCTCTGCTTGCAGGCACTTCCGATCCAGCGGTGTCTGCATGCGGGTGCATGCGTCCATAGCCTTTAACTTGTGTCTCTGCTCATCTCCCGGCCGAGAATCGGAACTGCGCATGCGCCCGCCCCAAGATCCTTTGCGGCCGTACGAGCAGTTCCTGATTCTTGGCGCTGGAGCGCACAAAGAAAGAAAGGTAAGTTTAAACCGCTGTTTTAGCGGGTTTTTTTTTTAAACTGTTTGCCTATATCTACTGCTTAGTAGCAGTAGATATGGGCAAAAAAACGGGAGGGTTTAGAACCCCTTTAATAAAATTAATTTTCAGTTTGTTTAGTGTAAGAAATTAGAAAGAATGTTTTAAAATAATAAAGAGCACAATTCTTACTTCTGATGTCACTGTCTAATGTTTTATATGCCCACAAATATATACTTTACTATTGAAGACTTTTGAAACACATTAGCATTCTTTCTCATAATGCTCAATAATATAATTGAATGTACATTTTAAAATTATGCGTGATGATTCCAAGAGTCAAGAGCCTTAGCCTTGAACACTTCAATGTGTAATGTGAAGTTTTCAATTCCATTTTATTTTCTGTTTATTCACTTGTGTACTTACTGAATACAGATCGCCTCTGGCTTCTGACTCCACTGTAATACAAAGCAATGAACAGGATTTAGGACAAACAATATATCCTAACACAATAGTAAACGTCAGTTGTTAGTGGAGTTTGCTCACCGCTGCGGCCAGTAGACCTGTGCTGTACTCTGTGCCTCCAAATAACAAATGGGTCTGATTATAGAAGTAATAATACCATGTGAAAATAACCTATCCATTGTTCTTTATTGTATCTACAGCACACCGGACATGGAAACAAACCAATTTTGAATGAACCAGGTGCCCCGTTATTAGAGTCTTTACAATAACTGTGCAATTAAAATATGATCACACAAATTACCTTAATTAATCTCTTTGCATGGACTGCCTTCACCTAGCTCTTCACACCAATTTAGTTAATGGTTTCAAAAATGATCTTTTCATTAGTATTTCTGTAGTGAGTCAGAATCTGTCAATTGCTATGCAAAGCAAAAGACCCACGCAAATGCTGGAATTCACTAGGAATGTATTCAAGGCTATAGATATGCCATTATCTTTCCAGACATGATTTCCGCATTTAAATTTGCTTATCACAAAGCACAGGCAACTGGACGATGCAGAGGATGCCACATGCCAACAAGTAACTCATCCCAGTACTTGATATTAAATCAGAGTAGTTCATATATCTACAACAGTGAAATGGCTCATGTTATGAAGGTAGTGCTCTACTAAAATATTATTTGATACAAATTTTGTGATGTTGTTATTGCAAATATTTGAGACATGCTGCCTGGAAGTGCATTTCTGCAAGGAACTTTTTTTTAGGGCTACATGTTTCTACCAGTCTACCACTAAAATACAGTTTACATTACCTTATCTGAAATAAACAAAGCACCATAGATGCAGTTTGCATAGATAATCTGTTCATTAGCATGTGATGACTAGTGATGAGTTTTATGTTCTGGTCAAGCATGGGTTCCTGACGAATCCAATCCATTCATGCATAGTGGACACAGAAATTGGATGTGACCATAAGAATCAAATACCAATAAAGCACCTCCCGTCCTCTGAATTTAAGTTAGGTGACTTAGAATCAGCTGTCGTTGGACCAGGGGTGCCCTCCTACCTGGGGTCCGGCGGGTGCGACAGAGATGGTAGGGTCCTTCCTGGGGTGAATTGGTGCCCGGCAGCAGGCTGCAGGTGTTCACATGAGAGCATCCATGACATGCCATGGCTTCCTAGTCACTTCGGGTGCTGGTCATTTCCAGGGAGGGCCTTGCAAGCACTCCTTCTCTCCCAGCTGTCCCATTGGTTCGCAGGGACCTGTGGCTTCCTGGTTGCCCAGACAATGGGGGCGTTGCTGGCCCCTGCTGGGTTGAAATCCCAGCCAGAGCCAAGACTTGTTGCTGAGTTATTCTGCCATTCCCAAAGCAGCTATGATGCCTCATTTCCTGTTTCCTGTCTCCCTTCCATGCTATTTGGATCTCCTGGTTATCGACTCTTGGCTTGCCTTACCGTTTATGATACTCGCTGCCTGCCTCAACCTGGACTGTACTCTGACAACGCATTTTGGATCACCCTATCTTGTAACTCAGCCTGGACTCTGCTTCTGGTATTGTTCCCTGCTGTCAGGGTCCAATCCAGCAAACAGGGGGACTTTGCTCCTTCCCTAACATCAGCAATAATAGGGACATTTTTATGTGCCAACCAACTCCTATAAAAAGCAGGGTTCACAGCAATCATATTGACAGTGTTTCCTAGCTATGATAGAATGTGCATAGGGACAGATTATAGAGTATGTGGGCGCTGGTCTCTTAATGTAGTTGTAAACTCTTACTGAATATCCTTTAAGTAGCAAAATTCCATGGATCTTTGGAAACTGGGGGTGGGGGAGGGGGTAAGTTTTACCTTAATGTTGCTGATTATGTGTCCTGTAGCTTCTTCACAGCCTTTCCACATGCACTATATACATTCATAACAGGATGTATTTGTTTTTGTTGTTTTACTACAGGGCATACTTCCTATCTTTTGCTGGAAGAAGTTAAATTTTTACCATCCTGTCCTTGTCTACCTGCACTGCATTCATCACAGATTGCATGCTTTTTATTCACAGGGCATATTTACCAATTGTTGCTGACTGCAATTTTTTTAATAGTCTTTTCTTTTAAACAGTATACTATTCCTGGGCAATGCACATCAGCACAGAAACGTATTTTTTCTTTGGGTGAACATATGACAGAGTGATTTATAGGCAGGAGATTGTGCGAGACAGGGGCAGAAAGCTGTCACCCTATAACACGAATGGCCTACACAAGGACCATAATATCAGTATCACCAACTGTTAATACTTATATGATATTTTAATGGTAGCGTTTACATCTGCTTTAATGGACTATGCTTCATTTCTTTGAATCTCAGTCCTGTTGTACATTTTCCTTTATGCCATATCTGAGTGCACAGATCTGCACACCAAAAAAGGCTATTTCTTAGGTCAACACTTTAGCTACCCTTTTTCTATTAAATAGAGTATTTTTCTTTATTTTCTGTAGATTAAAATGTTAAGCTTGGGGTGATTTGAACATATAAGGCAGTTGTTGCTGCAGTCCATTTAAGAGCTTTTTTTGGCATTATTTAAAAGAAAAAATTATTAGTGCAAGAAAATGTAAGCACACAATGGTTAGGCCCATTATCCCTGATTAAAACTGCCCTGCTGCAGGACAATTTTATACTGCTCTTGATTTTTGTGTATCCTTTTGTTTAAACACTTTATGCCATTACAAAAAGGTGAATGAAAATATGAAAATAGTCAGTATGGTTTAAAAGAGAACTATGGCTAAACCATTTTTGGCATTAGTTCTCTTTTGGGTAACAGGAGGAAATTTACAAATGTAAAAATCTCAGTATATAGCAGGCTATTGCTTGCGGTATGCTGACTGTGCAGAGCCATGCTGCAGCCACCAAGGATCCCAGCAATATTTTTGGGATTCAGCCCACTACATGAGCCCATCTTTATATAGCTTGGGCCCATTCCCTCCCCTCCCCGTCTGTTCATTCAATCTGTGATGGAGGCATGGAGAGGGCAGGGGAAATCCCTGCAGGGAGCCATGTCTGACAATCAGTGACTGAGTAATTTGTGATCACTCTGTTCTCAATCTATAGAGCTGGTGTGTGATACCTGCAGTGTCACACATCGGCTCTAACTATGGGGATGAGTGCATTTCACTCTCCCATTAATTATTCTTCAACAGAACAAAGCAAACATTATATAGCTATTTATAAACCATTCACATAATAGTAAGTTATTCAAAAGCTGCCTAAACAGATTTAGGCCTTCACAATAATTTCCACAAAAAAGGTAAGTCTGCCACAATCATTTTCAAGTATGTGAGATACATAATCAAGGATTTAGCCCCAAGCACAAAATTCACTTTAACCATTCCTTCAATAACATTAACACTAAAACTAAACATAGAATGTATCCCTTAAAAACAAATATGGATGTGCTAAAATCAGAATGTTGAACTAATTTACCCAAATATGATTTGTTTTTAACCACCTGCAGACAGGCCCGGATTTCCCACAAGGCCACCGAGGCCCGGATTTCCCACAAGGCCATCTATGCGAGCATTACAATAGAGACAGGAGCTCCAGTGGACACAATCCATACGCAATTGCCTTATTTTAATTGTAAGTGCATTTTAATCGTTTTAAATACATTTATTCTGACATACTACACTATGGGAAGCCTTTTTTTCTCTCTCTGAGCACAAGAGAAGGTGGAAGATGGAGGAATAGTTTTACACGATTTTGGAAAGATAAGCCATAGTTGGGAGGAATCTACCCCAATTTATTGTCGGATTAAATACAAAGGAGAGGCTTTGGTTCTATATAGATCAGCAAAGCGCTAATTGTTCATCTGAAATATGGTGAGCAATAGGAGTCGGTGAGTGCGGCCAGATCTTATCTTTGAGCACGGTGGAGACTGGAGAGCACTGATTCACTAATTGTTTTTGCATTCACGGACGTTGGTGTTGATTATAAAAGCAAGAAGATATATCCTCACATACAAGGACTTTATTGTACCCAGAAGTAATGGACTTCACACATGGTTATGCAGATTAGGTGAGAGTTATACATCACTTGTGAGATTCAACACAGGATTTTCTATATGCACACATTTTATGAGATGTACTAGCACGTTTTTTTTTCTATCATTAGCACAGGCATTGTGCAACACAGGTGTTGTGTATGACACAAAATTGTGTATCCCTTTGTGACAATTTCACAGTTTATACTATTTTTTTTCACATTTTAGGAATATAATTTTTGAGTTTGAAGCGCAGTGCTATTTTCTTTTTTCCTATTTTGGGTGTACTCACCTATTAAGCACAGCTGCTCTTAGAGTGTTATTTGATTCCTAGCGCAGTTTCTTTCTATCTAACAAAATGTATTTATTCATCAGGTTTTTTTGTTTACGGGAGACAGGAAGAAGGTGTTCCTACTTTATAAGCAAGAGTGTTCTAGAATCACCAGATTATAGATGTAGTAGGGAAAACTGGTGCAATGCCTGGATGTTAAACTAAAATAACGAGCAGGCAGGCCATGCTCCCTATGTGCATCTGAAGGCTACACTAATCTACTAAGAGAATAAAATATGTTAAAAAGCAGAGGCTTGTCCCATGACCAAGAGGGTGTTTTGCCTCAAAACACGAACCTCCTTCCTGCTTTCAAATGCTTTTTCCATAGTCCTGGAGAATTATTACAAAATGTGGAACTCATAAATGGAAGAAACCAGTGTTTTTTCTGTGTTCATCTTGAGGAGAATTTAAAGTGACACTAAACTCAGGAGTCACATTTTAAAAATGCATTCAAGTTCCTTAACTATCAAAAGAAATGTAGCTTATTAGTATATCACTCAGCTGTAGATCCTCAAATCACCTCTGAATTTGTGTTGACACTGTCCTTCCTTCTGGAGGGTGACCACTTTTGCTCCTCACAGTCCCTGTGTGTGTGTTGTGGATCTACAGCTGAGTGATACACAAACAAGCTACACGTTTGTTAATAGTTAAGGTGTTTGAACATATTTTTAAGATTTCATTCCCGAGTTTATTGTCACTTTAAATATTTCTGGGGCCATTCTTCTTCTGTTTTGTAAGTTGTTAAACATCCTTTGTAACTAAAAGAAAAAAACGGAAAGCTCTTTCTGGTTACATTCTATAATGTGTTTTAATGTAGAACTGATAGAGTTCGAGTAAGCATTTATTAGAAAATTACAAGCAATTAAACAACTTAATTTTGTCATTTTTCGCTTGCTTGCCTTAAGGCACAGCAAAAAATTAAGGAAAAAGAACATTCTCTTACCCAAATAAAATCATGTAATGCAAATTATCCTTTCATGTGGAATTCAAGAATGTTGATACTGAAAGACAGCAGACTATTAATATTAAGATGCTTGCATTTGCAATGCCAGTGTTTCTTTGCTGTATTCATTTTTTAAAAGACATAACATAGTATTACCTGAAAAGACATGGCATTATATTACTGGAAAGAAAGCAACATTAGATGAGTGGCCACTAACCTGTCCACCGATCTATATAGTGTTGACCACACAGAAGGGAAAATCCTGACAATAACTTTGCTGGGCTGCACTTTTGATCACTTCAGTAATATAGTATGTATAAGAATATGTATTTACATGATAGTAGGCTATCTCATGTAGTCCTGAGTCCAAAGATACTAAGTTTGTTGTGTCAATGAAATCCAGAAGACTAGAAACACACAATACCCCTTATGAGCCACTCATTAATCATAAGCATATCGAATTTAGTGTCTACACAAAGCTAATGTCATGACACACAATAATTTAGGGGTTATCAGATAATAATATGTAAGACTATTAATCTATGTTGATAGTTATGGAATTGACAGTTTGGGAGGGGCAGAGGAGAGAATCATAAAATGCCTAGCCCTCCTGCTCACCCTCCCTAGTCCTTCCTAATGAGCTTATGGGCCAGTTCAGTGACACCCCCTAGAGGACCGACTAAAAGCGGCTGCACATTGCAGTAAGGAGATTCATCAAGAAACCCTTGTAACACCAAAGCTCGTAACATCAGAAGGAGAAGCTTGTGTAACATCCAAGAAGAGTTCCCCAGTAACATCAAGAAAGAATTTTGCAAGCCTTACTTGGAGAAAGCCATCCAGATCCATCTTCTGTTGCATTGAACTGGACTCTGTTCCAAAAGGAGACCTTTTAAAACCCAGGACTATAAAGTATTCTTAATTTTATCCTCTTTTTATTTTCGCTGCTGTTATACAGAATATTTGTCTCTTCTTTATTATGTAGCATATTTTTCTGTTTATTTTTTTTCCTGCCCTTTTTTTTTAAATTAAAGGACGATCTTAAAAATCATTAAGCTTATCTCTACTCTTAAAATAAGGACTTATACAAATAGCCTTGTCTCTGTGAAGAGTGCTACTGTATAGTTAAACCTATCTTATTGCTTTCTAAAAGGACGGTGGTATCGTAGGCCATGTTCATGTTTTTTGAACTGTCACAGCATTTGCTGAGAAACGTGCATGTTTCCATTAAAACACGTGGTGGCAGCAACTGTTTTGTGCGTAAAGGGTTAACTGCAGAGTTAACCAACCCTAGTGACAATGGTTCTCAGTCTGCTGGCCTGAGATTATTGTCCCACAAGTTGGGAAATCTCTGTGCAGGGTGAGGCTGAGAGTGGCATCGCCATATCCTTGCGATGGCTCAGTCAGTTTGGAACTGTGTATAGTCCTGTCTTATTGACGTAGAGTGGGTTTGTACCAGCGCATCCGTCACACCAAGAAACAGGTTACCAGTCAGGAGCAACTGGTGCAGCATTCATGGAGTGATGATAGTGACCAGGAGTTTCTGATGCAATGTACCAAGAATTATGACAGCATGATTAGTTAGCACTGATAATAAATTGTACTGCGTGTAGCCGGGTTTTAAATCTCTCTCACTGCAGTGATATATTTCAATGTCTTCTTGAGATTACACTGTGCTCTTTTGGATCTGCTAACCAGATTAACCTTTTTACTCTAAGAGGATCAATGTGTTGGGAGGCCCTGTGGCAATGAGGGGCTGGGTCACAGTTTGTATTTTTTTCCCTGATACAAAAAAAATAAAATAACAGCAATTGCTAGAGGGCCTTAAGAACAGCATGAGTTATTTAAACAGTCGATGGTGCATTTCTACAGAGGTGAGGGAGCTCTGGAATAAATTCTGTTTAGTTTAATATAGACTAGAAAATTGACAAATGAAAAAAATTTAATGGGTGATGATGTTTTGTGAGGAATGATATATTTATTACAAAGATTGAGAAGTATTCTCCTGACATTGAAACATATACAGAGAGGCATATCTTTTCAGGTCAGAGACCCATGCCATGTCACTGCAGGGTAATGTGATAGGTTTGCAGAAAGATAGAGGAGTGTTCCAAGTGAGGATCACAGAAAGTGGTTGCTTAAACAGACCGAGACCATTAAATCTTATAAAAATATAGGCTTTATTATGTTTTACAAAACATGAATTTCTTTGCAACAACACTTCCGCTTCTTACTGCACAATAAAAGAAACAACGTTGTTTGTGACACTCAAACACTCATTCATACACACTATGGGCCCCACACATACTGCGACCAAGCTTAATCCCTGTAGAAACGAGGGAATGCTCCCAAATGAAGCACCTGATAATAATCAGTGCTAAACCCCTTGACAACCGATGATTTGGAGTGTGGACAAAATAGATCAAGTAGGGCAACTCCTTGTATAGGTATCCCGATGTCTGATGGATACTATCTATCAGTTGGTGATTAGTATAGGAAGTCTCTGTAATTCACCATGGATAGAGCAAGGGGACACATTCCTGTATGAGTAAGGTGTAGTTATGGACTTTCATATATCCGTGTTTTTTATAAATCTCTTTAAGGAGGAAAAAGTCCTTCACTTGGTTACCTGGGTCCTCTAGACCTTCCCCTATATCAATGAATTCCTCCCATAGTAATAGATATTTTTTCTTCTTCTAGGGGGAGACCTGTGATAGACTATTTGAAGCTTGTTTTATAGTCAGCCGTACTCACAGTTGGTCGTCTCCTTCCCCTCTTTTGCGAGTCCAGATATCCAGGTGGAAGTCCTGTAATTTCAGTTGTAGGGGGAGGATTTTGTGGGGGGTTTTTTGGATTAAACTCGTGGTTTAGAGGAAATAGTGTCTCTCCGTCGTTGTTTTTTTCGGGTTGCAGTCAGCAGTTTCTCAGGGAAGCAGTCGTCTGTGTGGGTCACATAACACACATTAACGGGTAGATGCGTTTCGCTCCGCCCACCGGAGCTTCGTTTAAGGACTTTTTCCTCCTTAAAGAGATTTATAAAAAACACGGATATATGAAAGTCCATAACTACAAAGAAGCATCTTAAAGCTGCTAATTCTGCTTCTGAAAACCCTCATGGATCAACTGGTCTCTGGTCTCCTTTCAATGCTTACCTCATCTGATCATCACTTCATCATAGTCTTCTATAGCTCACAGTTAGGGCTGAGACCACCCATGTGTCCACAATATCCCTAACATCCACTTCTGATATTTTTATCAGTCTGTGCACAATTAGTGGAACAATCAGCTCCCATGCTCCAGCGCCATCCATGCCATACCTTGTCTGTCCAAGCTTCCTTGGGCCGAATTAAAAAAGCCCTGCCACCAATTTCGTTAGCTTTACTGACACTTGCAACAGATTCAGATAATTCTTAATTTTGCTGCTACCAACCTGTTTCTAAGGCTGCATCAGCTTCAAAAAGTATTACAGCCAGTTAACAGATTACAAAACTTGGGGAAATTAGGACCAACTCTGATCTGGTGTACAGAGAGACACCAAGGGGTTGATTTACTAACCTTATAAACACACCACGAACATGTATACACCTCTGTAGTGTGTTCTAGACATGTGCGATTCGTTTCGTTACGAATCGAAATTCGTGCGATTTTCCTGAAATTCATAGATTTGTAAGCATGCGAAATCCGAATGGCAGTTTACGAATTTATATCCGAAATACGAAGTTCCGTTAACGAATTTCGGATCCGAATTTCTTTGAAACAGGAACTAATATTACCCCTGTAAATGAGGTTGAACAACATGACAAGATTTCTTTTTAGTGTGTTCCCTCCCAGCATGATCTATGGGTGGAATCTAAACACCTTTGTAGTGTGTACACACCCAGCAGGTGTGTTGTGCAAAGCCTTGCATGAATTGCAAGGTGATGTTGTGTAAATTAGCTCTATGTTGTGTTGCTTTCATTGATGAATGCAGGAATGTAAATGCATGAGCTAACCATTTTTGTCTAAACTGTGAAGCAGCATTATATATGCATCATGTGCATGATTTTTCCATATATGGCATTAGTGGAAATATGCTTTTAGAGACTTTTTGGTTGATAGATACGTTTTGCTGTGTGAAAATCACATGCACCTAGTGCGTGCATGTGTTTAGGTTAGTAAATCACCCCACAAAGCTCAGAGTGGCACATGTATGTACTGGGAAGCTGTCATCAATGTGACAGCTTCTTGTTGCCAGGCTGCTGGCATCCTAGCAACCAATTATTTGTCTCTGGCCTCACTCAGCTGCCGGCTGGGAGATTGAGTGGGTGGAGATGAAGGACTAGTTTCTCATCAGGTCCACCACCCTTGTGATTAACACCAGGCAGTGGGCAGATTCCATAGACAATAGCCAGTTTGCCATTGGCTATGGAATCCTCCAACTGCCTGCAGTCAAACAGCAGAAGCCCGGACCTAATGGGCAATTAGTCCTTTGGTATCTCCATCAGGCTCTGCCCACAGCCAACAGCATCGTTAACAACCAGTGATGTTGACAGTGGGGGCGGAGTATGATGGGGATGTCATGGGACTAGTTCCCTATCAGATCTGCTCTGCTACTGGCTGGCTATAGAATCCACCCACTTTCTGTTGTCAATCAGCAGCAGAAAAAACCTGATAAGGAACTAGTACCTCAGCATCCCCATCAGAGACTGCCCATCCAAACTATATGTCCACAGTTGCTGCATATGTCTGTGTGACAGGTGAAGTGGCAAGGCAGAGAGCTCAGTGACACTGAGCCTGTGATTTGATCAGGTTCAGTATTATTGAGCTGCAATTGGGATGGAAAGAAAATCAGAGATTATTCCTCCTGGAGTAATTCTCCAGATTATCTACTTTGGGCTCAAAGGCGGAGAGGTCTTTTTTAAGTATCTGAGTATCCTGTGAAAGCATGTACAGTGTTCTCTAATGTATTTATTTTCCCTTCCATTTCAGTAGTCCCCTCCGTCAAATTACTTAACTCCTGTTTATGTAAAGATAAATCGATGTGAGCAGTTTCAATTATTGAGACAAGGGTAGACTAACAGTCTTTGACAGCTTCCATTATGTTTACTAGATTGGGTTCCTCTGGTCCTCAGAATGCTGATCCTCTGTAATCTCTGCAGGATGAGGTTCAGCTCCCAAATCAGGAGTTCCCTGTGGGCAGGATGCAGGGGGTGCACAATTTGTGGATTCCACAATTATGTGGATAGCGAAGTGTGCCCCAAGCTTGAGAAGGAGAGCCAGTAGGTGCAGGAATGCTCTCCAAGTGAGGATGACAGAGAAGATGTCTGAAAATGTATCACAAAATAGACATAAGCAACAGTAAAAATAAAAGGGTTTAAAAGTGAAAAAAAATACTTTGATACAGTGCCCAGCTGGAATCACTTGAAGAATCAGCTTAATCTTACATTGCAAGAGTCATTGGTCCTCATTAGGGAGTTAATATTCTTTATCGATTCTGATGGTAAACCACGAGCTGCTTCATCAGGACAGGATGTTGCACCCAATCAAAATGTCTTGTGGTTAGGCTGGGGTGCTTTATTATGCACAGTGGAAATACCTTTAATGTCCACTATTCTCGGTATGTCTATATTTCCATAACACAGTGTGGGTTGATCCAAAGACAAGAATACTCTTCACCGGGATAAAAGTGTAGTTGGAGAGCAAACACAACATACTGTATATCTGATAAATATTTCCCCAAAGAGGTCCAATTTGTTTTAGTAGCCTTCTTTATATTGTAATTCAGCTGTGTTTGGTGTCTAACCTTCTTCTCCATAAATATGACAACTTTTTAGGAAGAAAACTTCACTACAGTAAGAAGGATCTGAAAAAAATCATAACAATGTATTAAACTTAAATTTATTAAACCCTAGGCTCAGTATACCGCGAGCTGTAGCTCGCGGTATACTGAGATGCCGCAGTATACCCCGAGCTGCTGCTCGCGGTATACTGAGACGCCGCAGCTGACGCCGCATTGTAGCAGCTACAATTGTGCCGGGATCCGCCCAGCTGCGTGACTGACAGCTGGCTCTGCCAGGGCATGGTTCCATTACATCCTGCACTCCAGGATCACAGATGAGTCTGCAGAGGAATGTGCTGGAGAGATAAGTACTGCAGCCAGAACTGCATTTTGTATTTATTCAATCGCTGGTTTAAAGATAAAATTACACTTGGGATAAAAGGTATTTTTTATACTTATGTGAACTTCAGTTTTAAAGTAAGCCTGTCACTACTATTTATTTACCAAATATCCACTTACATCAACGAATAGTCATCTCCAAGTTGATTAGTAAGGTCACATCAGATTAATGAGCTAATTTGCACATTGTAGTTCCAAGGCATTGGAGGCACCCCTAGGTGTTTCTTCACATAATCAGGGTCCTTATGTGAAGGTCCCTGAAGGTACCTGCTCTTTAATGCAAGAGGAAATTTCTAATTTAAACAGTTATTTCAGGTCTAGCTTAAGGTCACCCTCTGGAACTATATTAAAACTTTCAAAATATTAAAAAAGAAGATACCTGCATCATTCATACTATATTGTTTTCTGCAACACTACAAGTGTTCTTTAAAGTTCAGTCTAAAAAGAAAACCTTTACATCAGCTAGGGTAAAAACGAATTTCATTGTACGGTTGAGCTTCTCGCTGTGGTCTCTCCCTATTATTCTCATCAGCTTTTGTTGTCGCATAAAGCCACAGATGTGACTTGACACAGTTCGCTATCAATGTTTCCTGTGCTTTGCAAAGCACTCTTATATAAATCTTGTCTTCTTAAGGATTGTGAATCCAACATAACATATATTTAAGCAGTACATATTGCTTCTGCTGCAGTGGAAAGTAACAGACTGAAAACAAAACAAAGAATTGGCTTGAAAGTACCGGTTTGGCAACTAAGTAAAATTGCTTATTATTCTAGATAGTTATTTACCACATTGCAAAACAGCTGTTTGATAAACACTTTGGGTCTAATTGCATGGTTAGCTTTTGAAGCAGATGTACGTTAAGATATGTGCTTACATTACCACATTCAACAAGTAACATTTTAGTACTGATCATGGTATGTTTTCTTGGCTGTTCTTTTTCCATG
Organism: Nanorana parkeri; assembly: GCF_000935625.1. Classification (NCBI taxonomy): domain Eukaryota; kingdom Metazoa; phylum Chordata; class Amphibia; order Anura; family Dicroglossidae; genus Nanorana; species Nanorana parkeri. The sequence continues at coordinate 685,384 of NW_017306504.1, read as the reverse complement.
CTTGTTTTGTCTGCAGGAGGGGCAATTTGTTCTGACTAGGAACAATCAAGGAAACCTTGCACACATCTACAGCATTTAGCAGTACTTTAGAGCTCAGGTACTTTATTCACCAACAAGTCTCAGTTTAAAATGGTTTTGAAGTATCTTCATGGGAATTTGTTTCATGTAGGCTTGATTTGCTATTATTTGTTGAACAATCTATGTTACTTTTTGGTATCTCACCCATCATATAAGGAAAAGATAATAATAATTCAAGAAGATCCTGTTATGTTATATCATATCACATATTAAAGAACTCCAGTTTAGCTGAAAAACAAGATATTGGTTTTAGCTTTGGAAATTATGAATAGACAATTGGTTATTGTAATATCCCAGTTGGTGCGTGATGGATAATCAACTGCGGAGTAGAGTTTGTATGATGGGATTCAGTATATGATTCCTGGTTTTAACTCTCCTAATACTGTTCAATGGAGGTTCGGAATCAAGCACATCATTCCCCGTCAATGAGTTGATTTAAGTAGTGCAGTTGTAATAATGTTGTACCGTGTGGGAACTTAGTGTTAAAGGGACAGTAGTATAATCTGGTTCAGGTTAGTCCCAATCACAGTAACAGAGGTAATTGCAGGTCATGCAAGGCAAAGCTCTATATGGTTTAGTTCAGTCCCTACTTAAGTATGACAGGTAATATGCAGATAATGCAATGGAACATTACAGTATGGTTTTTAGCTCAAGCCTACTCACAACGTGCAGGGTTCGATGCTGTTAATGGCAACCTATAGCACTGTGTATTTTTAGGCAGTCCAGTTATAGAATGAGAGGTTACATGCAGCTTATGAAAAAGACTAGCACCTTTTGGTTTGGTTCAATCCCATTCACAGTATGCAGTTTAAATGCAGATAACAGCAATTCAATAGCAATGTAAGGTTTAGTTCAGTCCCATTCAACTAACACTGCATCAAGCCAGCATAAACTGCAGTACTGAATGCAGATGCCTTCAGTATTGCTACTTGCGGTTATGGCGTACTCTTTTATGGGGAGATGGAAGTCCGTTTAGAAAGTCCGGGTTGAAGTCCGGTGTAGCAGTCCAGTATGGGAGGTCTGTCCTCCAGTCTGCAACAAGAAAAGGTGACTTCTGTGAACAATGCCATCCAAAATAGTCGGACGCCGAACATATGGCGTCCAACTACCTCGCCGAACGTTGCGGTCCAGCGTCGCTGTGCTGGACCGCAACGGAGTGTTTCTGCCGTGTGCAGAGGGGAGGAGCCTGCGGACGCATCGGACATGCGCAGCCCCGCACAGCATCGCTGGACTGCGGCCGGGTGAGTTCATTACAGTTATCTCCTCTATCAGTATTTGTGTTCACATTTAGGAATGTTTCACAACATGGAACATACATCATAGAATGACCAACAATTTCAGTAAGCCCGTAAAAGCAATCAGAGGCTTGCTATTGATACCCAGCAAATGCTGCAGGAGTGCTTAAAGTGTATATAAACCCAAACACTTAAACCAAACACGTTATTGATCAAAATGTCAAAATGCTTAATTATTTTTTAACTATGTTGTGCTGCAGGGCTCCCACAATCTGATTCTTGCCCCTCCTCCCCTTTCCCAAAGTTTACCAGTCAGAGAACCAGGGTCTGACTTTCCAGATTGGTGTTGCATAGGGTATTTTAACCCTTGCTGCAGCACAGTAAAATAAGAACAGATGTATTAATGTATGTGTAGCCTGGCAGTGTTATAGTTATAGATAATAAGACTTCAGCTTGGTTACAATCTGTGATCCACTGCAGCAAGAGACCCAGAGAGCACTTCACAAAGTGACTGGAGTGACCTTCTAGAAGCTTGTGCAGTGTAATATTTTTTTTTATTGTTTTGATCTGGTTCACACCTACGCGGCACCTTTTTTGCAAATAACATGTGGTTATTTGAGCGTTTATGCACGCAGTGCACATTTGTATGCGCGTTTTACCGCGCGCACATGAAGATGTGCATTTTGATTATAAACACGCAAAAACACTCACGGAAATGTACAACGTGATTCTGTCGCACAATTTTGGGCGTTTCCAATTAGGTCTATGTTTAACTGCCCAAAGAAGCTCCTATACCTTTTAAGGCATTTTGCGTTTTTCTGCTGCCATTTTTCTGCTCAGGTTTGAACCAGGGCCATTGAAAATCATGGGATTTCTTGTGTTGGGCTTTTTGAACTGTTCAAAAACTCCTAGGTGTGAACCAGGCCTTCACATATCTTCAAGTACATTCTAACTTCCAAGGCAGATTTTAATCTGACTGGTAGCTCGGAGAAACTTTGAAGTGCTAAGATTTTTCCCATGAGGCTTTCTGTATGGGATAGTAGCATGTCAAAGTCTTTATGCTGTCAGTTATAGTTTCTGTCTGTGCATACCTATCAGAGTCAATGCCATAATATTAAAGTCCCTGAGAAATGTGGCAAAGTGTTTGTGCAAATATGACTTACCTTCACACCTTTCTACTTTAAGCCCTCCTCTTGCTACTCTTCCTGTAGTGTCTACAGCATTCAATCCTACAGCTAATCAAAACTGACTAGATTGAGATGGCCTGGAACTGGAACCACATGGCAATGCATTTTGAGGGGGATGGATTGCATTAATGGTCTTCAGAAATATAAGTGATGTTAAAAAATAAACCTGACTTGCAAGCTTCCACTACAAACAATTGAGCAAAGTTCTCATTTAATTGACCTCTTTTTGTGGCCTCCCAACACTTGCTGTACTTAGGACATCCACCTTACTGAACTTTATTCCAAACCTAACTGTATGACTAATCCTGGGAACTTTTAACTAACAAAAGATGTGCAAAATTTGGAGAACTTTGATGGATGCCTGATGGAGAAATGTCCCAGATTTCTACTTTGAAGGTTTTTTTCTGCAGCTGAGAAATTAAGGTATTTTTCCACCACTGAACAGTTTTAAACAGCAAGTACAGATTCCCAGCACTGAGATTGAAAGAAGCCTGACAATGTCATCTTTAAAGAAAGCGATATTCACACTTGTCTCTTTTTTGCCTCTTTAAACACATTTCTTGTATATTGGAACAGAGCCTTGTCACAGTAGTTTTAGCAGAATATTGTCTGCAGTCATAAATGCTTAAAAAGGAGTAACGTTCCTTTGCACTGAACAGGCTGTGAGATAAAAGACAGCAGAAAGACATGGTTCAGACATACTGGTATACAGTAAGGCACTGTGATCCCAGTCCTGGCGGAGACGTTTATTCTGAGCAGAAATGACTGAAATTGAAATCCAGATGGTTGAGATAAAATTGGGAGGGTGTCTCTGTTTTGTTCTTCACTGCAGGGAACAACTAGTACAGCAAACCACTAAGGCAAATAAAAAATTAATAATTTAAGTAAGCAAAATCACATATCAGCTTTATCAGACAAAACTTCATTAGTAAGATGTGTGCCAGCGAGGGAACCCCACCCAGTTGCAAAGCAAAAACCTTTTTAAATGTATCTATAGAGTAACAGTTTTTAAAATGTTTTAAATGTATAATACACCTAAAACAGATATTTTAATTTCTGGTAGATGCTGGTGTCTTAACCCACTTAATGGTTTCCATCTCTTGAAACTCTGATGATGATAATGATGATGATGTGAAAACCTGCTGTGAATGGTACAGGAGGACCCTCTTTCTATATCTTTTATTATGGAGAATGCATCAAGGAACCTAAAAGTCAAGGTCAAAGGTAGTAAAAGATCTAGCAACTATGGCTTGAGTCCTTCAGAGATATGGGACTAGACATGTGCGATTCGTTTCGTTACGAATTGAAATTCATACAAATTTTCCTGAAATTCGTAGATTTGTAAGCATACGAAATCCGAATTGCAGTTTCCGAATTATATCCGAAATACAAAATTCCGTTAACGAATTTTAACGAATTTCGGATCCAAATTTCTTTGAAACAGGAACTAATACAATACACAGGCAGGAAATACGAAATTCCGTTGACGTATTTTCGTTCCGTTACGTACAATCGTTATATATCGAAGTTAAAAAGCAAAGTACATTTATATTGGAGTTGATGGTAGTTTTTTTGAAAGTCCGAAATACGAAATTAGGATACGGATTCCGTTAACGGAATTCATATTTCGTTTTGGTTGACCAATCAGAGGTTCTCTTCTGCTGCTGAGAGTTGCATTACAATACAGGCAGGAAATACGAAATTCCGTTGACGTATTTTCGTTCCGTTACGTACAATCGTTATATATCGAAGTTAAAAAGCAAAGTACATTTATATTGGAGTTGATGGTAGTTTTTTTGAAAGTCCGAAATACGAAATTCGGATACGGAATCCGTTAACAGAATGCCAGAGGGACTGGTCTAAGAGCATAACTTTTTTTATTTTCAGCCCTAGACCAAAATGATAACCTAACCCTTGCAGTGCAGGGGTAGCCCCACTGCAAGGGTTAATAAAAAAATTTACCTGGATTTCTTCTTTACTGTCGTGTCAAGGACAATGCAGTTGTGTAGAGTATTAACAGTAATATGCATCACAATACGTTAATAATTAAATATAAGTACAGTTAATAATTAAATATATAAAGTTTCATGTAATGTTTTAATGTTCTAACATTCTTTAGTTACTGCATATGGTTGCAGTATCTAGAGGCTTTTTTTAGCAAGTTGATTGCCTCTGGTAGCATTTTGTATCATGTAGGTTTTACAGCAGCTTGTAGTAGGTGGTATATTGCTTGTAGCAGGAGTTATCCTAATGATGAGTTCAGTCGTGCTATACTGATACATTTGGGGGTGTTATGGTACTTATTAACATGTGGAAGCATATCACTAAAATCACAGCCCATAAAACCACACTGACACTTTGCCCATGCACTTTGCCCATGCAAAGACCCACATTTTATGTCTGACTTACTCGGGATCAGTGACTGACAAAGCATTAAAGTCAGAATCAGCCAGGGATATAGCATTTGTAGGAACAGGCCAGTAATCACAGTCCATAGAACATTATTGCATGTACAAAGCAGTACCAAAGATGTATTATGCACTGTGTGGTTGTTGCATGTTTATATCATTCACATTTCTTATGACAGCAAGTTAAGTTTTTAGAATGTGGTTCAGCATCGATAGGGCTTCCTTATAGTAATATATTTAAATATATGCATATTTGCTCAAAAGCACTGGAGGACTTGTCATTTGCAAATATTTATTGCAAAATTGAGGTTTCAAGCTTTGAGTCTTCAGTTGTGACTATCCTGTTTACTTTTGTTAACTCAACAGAGTGGCATTAGAATTTAAAGCAAACCTGTCATGCCAGAAGTGCCACTATGTGCTCCTTCCTGAAAATAATATGTGCCTGGCTGATATATGCAGACCAATAAAGTCAGAGAAAAATCAGAAGTTCTGATAAGTGCATACTTATTCTAGGTCAGTGATTCAAAATCATTTATTCCTTTAGATACACTAGAATGTGTTTACTTTGGCAGCATTGATAATTTGAGTTAAATGTGTCATTGCAGACTTCACTAGAAGCAGGGAAATTTGTGTAAATGCCTGAGGTCCATAAATAAGATCAGTGTCATGGAAGCCATGTTACAGCATTTTCATGCCTGGGGTAAGAATGTAACATGGATGCTTTTGTTCCAGAGGACTGTATACTTGGCCAGATGTTGCAGATGCACAATTACAGGGTTCATTAAATTCCATACCCAATGATGGGCAATTATTTATAGCCGTTTCTTAGCCAGCGTGATTGCCAACTGATCGCTAACCTTTGTGGCCCGTAAACAAGTGTGCATTATAGTACAACGGGTGAAACAGTAAAGATTAAAAGTGGAACTTCACCGTTTCCAGGTTGAGAGTGTTTTTGCCATGATGTGCAAGTATACACAGCACACTTACTCTCCAATATGCCCTTTTCTAGTGATGTGATTTCCGTGCTCCCATTTGTCGATTTGAGCACATCTTCTTCCAGGTCCAATATTAGGCAGCCACATATGATGTAGCTCCTGCACATGTGTGCATATGATACATTGTCCCAACACCTGGCTCTATTCTCAGAATCTTACAGATGCTGGAAATGAGTCAGGGGTGTACAGGTTACTCCACATTTGTCTGTGTACAGTGGATAAGGGGTCAGCAAGAATACAAAATAAATAATCTGAGCAAAAGTATTAATGCCAGAAAGAAACAAATGAAGGAAAAGAAAGAGAGAAAAAACTAAAAAGATACCAATTAGCATGCACTAGGATTCAGTAATGACTAACAGTCATTGCTAAACACCAAGTTTATTCTCTAAGCAAGCTTTCTATGATGTGGTGTATTAACTAAGAGCTAAGTGCCCGTTTAAGCTACAATTAGCAGTGGCATAGCAAAACCTCATAATCACAAAACCAAGCGTTTAAGAAACCACACAGTGTATCTGTATTCAGACATCAAATTATAACACTAATCTGTTAAAACTGCTTTAACACTTTGCACACCTTTACTAAATAAGGAGGATTAACTGTGACCAACATATACAGATAAACACTTCTTCCATATTGATATTTTCTCTCTAATGGCAGAATTGGTTTACATTCAAGCAGTCATGCATTTATTTTATGCTAGAGTTCTGAAAAGTATTGTACCATCTCTTAGAGCTAATAAATTAGTATTAAATAATTAGATAAAATACTTCCGGGGGCTATAGTTAGATTAGGTTAGGTTAGATTATAAATTCAACATTTCACAGCCTAAGAGTTGTATTTGGAGCGTAATTTAAAGTGTGGTGTATCAGTTAATTGTAGAAATTGTTTCAGAAACAAAAATACTCATTCACATAGGTGGCGGATGTAGAAATGCATTCAATAGCTGTGGTGCTTCATCTGTCTCTGTTATGGAATTATAGGAGAGTATTAGATAGTAAGAAACCCTCTTAAAGGATGTCATGGTGCCATTGATACGCATGCAAAGGTCTGGTTTTCCATACCCTGAAGAAACCTTTAGACGGTTCGATTTCTCAATACGAGCATCAGGAGAACAGACGTTTTGTGGGTCTGAACTATATAGGCTATTTCCATCAAATGCCACTAATGATTTAGCCTTTTTTTAGCAAACACCTATTCTAAAAGAGCAGAATTGATAGGACTTCAGAACTGTCAAAATCCCAGCTGAAAAGCAACATAATCAGTAAATCAAGCACAATCTGCTAGAGCAGAGGGCAGGAGAGATATTAGGGGTCTAACACACCAATGGTAGCACATAGAGGATGTGTTAGCAATACATTTAAGTGAAAAAAATGTAAAAGTGTTAACAAATTTAAAATATAATAATATAAGTAAAAATAACTAAACATGTTTTAAAGCACCCAAGTTCCTCTGCGTACACATGTACAAATTCCAGTGCATGAATGTTTATATAAACAAAGATTGCACTACACTTTTTGAAAGGAATAAATTAGGTTAACTGATGAGCTGTAAAGGCATTAATAGAGTAGCCTATTGATAATAATTGATCATTTCAAGTGCTGTAATTTTTCTCCATTTCACTGGTACAAAAAAAGTTTTGAAGCTTGACATATTTGGTATCTATTTAATCTTACTTTTATTTTGCAAAAATAGGTATTCTATTATGTGTGTGTGCACGTTTTTGTATGCACTAACATTTATTTAAATTTTTATAAAAAAAATAGATTTTAAAAACAGTTGCAATTTTTTTATGGCTCACAACATTAGTGCAACTACCCTCTTTTTATTCTGCAAAGCATCCGCTTTGAGAACATACATAAACGTTTCGGAGTTTAAAATAATTGTCTAGCCAAAACTGCAGTTTCACTTGTGTGAACAATTTTTTTTTTAAATGCTCCGGAGGTGAAGATAGAGTTACCTCGTGTTGTTTAGGTCTAAAATTGAATGAGCCGCAGCAGGATAAAATAACATTTTTAAACATTGAAAATCTATTGTAATCTTTGCCACTATGTCTAGTAGTATTATTTTACTGGTTTAAGTTTTAATCAATGTGCATTATATGGTGCTTAAACTGCTTTTGTTCAACTAATAAAGCCAATTCGAAGCATTAACAGCTTCATTTAATTTTTTTTAAAAAGGCAGCAAACCTCTACCTCTGCTGGATATTCTTTATAAACTATTGCCATAATCCCTTTCTGTAAATAGTTCCCAATTCTCTCTTTAAGTAGCCAAGCAATATCCTGCTGTCTGAAAGCATCATTAAACTTTAGTCTGTGTGGTACTTTCAAACATAGTGGATGGTTTTAGCTATGTACTCTGGTTAGGTCTGCAGGCTTGGACTCAGCTCTGTTAGTAGCTATATATTTCAAATGACCCAGTTTTTCTGAAGAAGCGGAGAAATTGAGCTTAATGTCCAAACACACCAAAACAGTCCATAATTCATTTTGTCTGCACCAAATTTCACAAGGTTAGCTTCGTTTAATCACTCCTCTCCCGGCAGTTACTGGCTCTTGCTGTAATTATAGTAATAAAACAATGTGGCATGAGCACTGTGTTCTGTCACAGGATCATTGCTGTTGACTTAAGTGGTAAAGCGATCTTTTAACCAAAAGCCCTTTTCATTTTATATCTGCTGACACCATGTAAACAATCTTATAACTTACTTCTTATAAAAGGAGGGGAGGTGTACATTTAGCAAGTTACAAATGTCTGGGGGATTTATCAAAATTGGAGCAGACAAAATCTGGAGCAGTTGCCTATGGCAATCAACCAGCTTATCTCTCCAGTTTGTTCTGTTAAGTTTTGAAAATAAAAGGTGGATGCTGATTAGTTGCCATGCACAGCTGCTTCAGATTTTGTCTGCTCCAGTTTTGATAAATTCCCCCCGGCATGTTTTACTTTTAATGCAGCACTCCAATAAAAAACACAAGTACATTCAGCTCTTCATTAATTCATAATTAAATGTATGTTATAATCAAGCAGTGTAAGTGCTTGCAGTGGTATCAGCCTCTTGTAGTTCCTGTACAGCAGAGCTTAGACTGGGGGAGCCAATTAGTGCATGTGCTGACAAAAGAACATGGGGATAAAAGAAAGCAGAGTGACAGAGAGATACAGTCATTAGTCTGCTGCTTCTCCTTTTATGGTTCAGTCATAGCTGGAGAAGGGACAAGACTTGTAAATGTTAGCCCCTTACACACAGGCTGATCGGGAGGGCATTTATGCATGGAGCAGTATGGATTGGATGTCATCATTGTGACATCTGTGTTCATCCAGTTTTACATCTATCTTGCGATGGAGTAAAGAACTAAACCTGTAGGACCCCATGTCGGTATATGTAGATTCGGATGTAAATGGACATGTGCCCATTTACATCAGATTACCCCCAATCCGGCATGATCAGGTCTGGTCACAACTCTGTTGTGTTTGTTTTTCCAGACCTGACCAGAGTCGGGGATAACCGGCTGTAAACGGACTTGAGTGCATAGACTAGCATTGGCCATCCGATCAGGTCCACTTGGAAAACTGACAGGTGGACCCCACTGGACCACCCATGTGAAAGGGGCCTTACTTAACTGCAGCAGAGAAAAATAATCTCTCTTGCCATGCCAGACAGTGCTATGCTGTGAGGCAGTTGCTGTGCAAATCTCAGCACTGGATGAACAGAAATAAAAATCCTCTTGCAGGTAAAACATATTTATATTATAAGTATAAAAGGGATAGGCCTACAAATTCCAACTAGGTCTGGAGTCCCCAGTTTATATGAACAAAAATAAAGAAGGGAAAGAACCACCTGTTTATTGGACTGCGATGTACCTTCACCTAGATAGATACATTATTCACAAATTATTACAAAATAGATCAATTAGCAGTTGTGTTTCCATTTACATCTAGAGAGGGAGCTGTAAGCAATGCACGTATGGATGCAGCTCCCTCGCAGCCATACCCCCAGCCCACCCCAACCCACCTCAAGCTGACACTTGGCACTGGGCAGCATATTTTGAACTGACAGTGCTGGGCTAGGGGGAGGCTGAGGAGCCCCTCACCTACAGCAGTAGAAGGCATGTGACATCCCACTGAACACAAGACCGCGACCCACTTTTGGGTCGCGACCCACCAGTTGAGAACCATGGGTATAGATGAATATAATGTCCTCTGTGGATTGATTAAATTATTCAAACCAGACGTACCTCATAAACTGTGTAAAGTACATAGGTGGGGCTCATGCTTGACTTAAGTGCCACCTTAAGGTACATTGCAGCCACTGATTGATCTATTTGAGTGTAATTTGGGTTATGGTCCACTCTAGTCCAATAAACAGGTGGTTCTGTCTCTTCTTTTCAGTTTTAATCTATATATACAGTACTTCCTGGTGTCTAGTGAATGACCTCGGGGTGTATCAGGTGGGCGTATACATGCTGAGGCCATCCACTAGACACCAGGAAGTGAAGGATTGCTCTGTGAGAGTGGCTGAAAGAACGTTAGCTATTGAGAACTATTGGATCCTATGTAAACCCGCCGGCAGTTTCCACAGGAAGGCATATATTGTTATAGGCGATCACTACAGAAACTTTTGTAAACGTTTTTAATCTTTATAAATAAATTCATTGGTTTTATGGTATTATGCTATGGATGGTTTTTTTTATACTTTTCCACGAGCACTGATTAATGGAGAAAAGGAGGTGAAGGGGAATACTGACGATTTAACATCCCTGCGGATGGATGGATGGATTGTAATCTAACTGAGTGCTGTAAGACCATTTCTATCTGGTCCACCTCATCTGGTGAGTGCAGTCTGTGGCCACACATGGACGGGGAGAGTGATCACCTGATTGCATCATTTGCACAAATTTTGTGGGGATTCTTGCACTGCTTGTATCGTTTGCACAGGCTTAGACCTGGCTCTCACAGAACGTATTGTCACAGCGGCTTCAGCCTGACCAAAAGCTTCACTGAAAAAATTCCATTCATGCATATGGCCCCTGTGCACACCCAAGTGTTTTATCGCAATAATCAAAATTCCTGTAGCCGGAAAAAATACATGAGCTACTTTTTGTCAGATCTCAGCTCGTTTTGGCCCCATACACGCAATAGGAAACGCTTGAAAATGTGTGTTGCAATTAGTTTTGCGTGCATTTTCCCCATTGACTTCAATGTATCCCAATCTGCTTATAAAAATGTGTGTAATATATGCACGTATATGCATATAAACGTGCAGAAAAATGTGCATTTGTAAGTGCGAAAACGCTGATGCTTAGGTGTGATTCCAGCCTTACTGGGACTGTGTCACAAGTTGGTTGAGAGATTCATGGCATTGCTTGGATCACTAAATACTTGTATGGACTTTTCTAAAAATTTATTCAGTTATATAAATATAGTGCTGAGCAGTTTGTTCATGAAAACAGGAAAATTGTATTTCATACTTACCGTAATGTTCCTTTCCTGTCTAGCTCCATGGCAGCACACAAATGGGTTAACCCCTCCCTCCTCCCCCTAATCAGGATTGTATCTCATAAATTTGCACGAGTTGCTCAGCTAGCTGTTCTGTAACTAGACGACCGATCGGGTGGGACCTGTGCTGCCATGGAGCTAGACAGGAAAGGAAAATTATGGTAAGTATGAAATACAATTTTCCTGTTTTCCTGTCAGCTCCATGGCAGCACATGAATGGGAATTAACAAGCCACAACACAGGGAGGGTATGCGTGAAAATTTTAATCATACACCCAACGCAGAAGAAATAACCGAACGGCCAAAACCGACAGTAGTCAAGGCAGCCAGATCCACACAATAATGATTCATCAACGTGTGACGAGACGACCAAGTGGCCGCCTTACAAACAGTCTCCAAGGACACATGACTTGCCGCTGCCCAGGATGTGGAGAGACTCCTCGTGGAATGTGCCGAGACCGCGGAAGGCACCGGTAGCTCCGTAAGCCAACGTGATAGCCTTCACCACCCATGAAGCAATGAGTCTGCTGGATGCCTTAGCTCCCTTTCTTGCTCCCGCTGGTACCAGAAAAAGATGGTCCGTAGATAGAAGCCCTGCGGTGGCCGAGATATACTCTCTCAGTGTTCCTGCGGCATCCAACCGACCAATGCGAGGGTCATTAGTGGACTGAAAAGTAGGAAGAACAATTTCCTGCCTCATATGGAAATCGGTCACTGCTTTAGGTACAAATCCCATCATAGGGACCAGTACCACTCTATCAGCCAGGAAAGTCGTAAAGAGTTCTTTAAACCCCAGAGCGGCCAACTCCGAAACCCTCCGAGCAGGGGTGATGGCCACCAAGAAGGCTGTCTTCAAAGTAAGGTGCCATAGGGACAGCGAATCACCAAAACCGTCCGAGGCCAGAAAGTCGAGAACCAGAGGAAGGTCTCATTTAGGGAACTGTCGTGCCCTGGCTGGTCTCACCCGTAATGTAGCCTTAAAAAACTGAGCTACCAGGGCATTGGAAGCAAGTTGGAGGCCAGTAAAGGCCGACAACGCCACATCTGGCCTTTGAGCGTACTAACGCTCAGCCCCATGTCCAACCCCTGCTGCAGAAAGTCCAGCACATTTATAACCTGCGGGTTCAAAGGCACAAAGTTACGAGCTAATGCGGATTCCTGGAATCTTTGCCACACTCTATTGTAAGTACGATTCATACTGGTCTTCCTAGAAAGCAGGAGAGTATCAACGACCCTGTCCGAGCAACCTGGCGTAACTAGGATCCCGGGAACATACACAGCTGAGATTTGAAGGAGATTGATCTGGGCCCACGTCAGAATGGGAGAGACTTCCATCAGTAAGGAGCGGCTGCGCGTCCCACCCTGCCTCCTGACATAAGCCACAGCGGTGGTGTTGTCCACTTTCAAGAGGACCGATCTTCCGAGAACCAACTGCTTGAAGGCCAATAGTGCTTGGAAAATCTCTCTCAACTCCAGAACATTGGAGACAACCCCTCTCGCCTGAAAACTCCATCTCCCCTGGGCTAACTGACCCAGACACGTTGCCCCCCACCCCAGCTCGCTGGCATCGGTGGAGATGATCGTCCACTGACAACAAAGGAGATTGTGATCCCTGAACCACCAAGAGAGACTGCCCCTCATCTGAGGAGTCACTCGAATCAACTGGTTGAAGGACTCTGTCCCCCACTGGTCTAGGAATCCGGTCTGGAAAAGACGGGACCTCCACTGGGCCCACTTGACCATGTGAATCGTGGATACCATAGTGCCCACAATCCGAAGACACTGAAATGCCGGAAGATGATTGTGAGTGAGAGCCATCGACAGGCGCTGCTTGATAATGGGTATCTTCTACGGAGGAAGAGATACCGTACCACGTACCGTATCCAGCCTTGCTCCTAGGTACACGAGATCCTGTGAAGGTGGCAATTGGCTCTTCTCCAGATTGATGATCCAACCGAACCGTTCCAGAGTAGTGACCACCAGTGCTCGATGTATGAGCAACGACTCTCGGCTCTGATGTAACAGTAGAATGTCCTCCAGGTAATGGAATATACGGACCCCCTGTTCCCGCAGCAAGGCCACCACAGCCAGTAGAACTTTGGAAAACACTCTCGGTGATGTTGTGAGCCCGAAGGGAAGACAAAGGAATTGGTAGTGAAGACTGCATATGGCAAACTGGAGAAACCATTGGTAAGAACACTGAATGGGGACATGAAAATAGGTGTCTTTCAAATCTATGGAAAGCATCCAATCCCCAGGATGCACCATCTTCAAGATGGTTTGTAATGACTTCATCTTGAAATGGTCCTTGACAATTAATTTGTTTAGGCATGTCAGGTCGATCACCGGTCTCCAATCCCCTGTTCTCTTCTGTAGGAGGAAAAGAGAAGAGTGAACGCCTCCAAAGTGTTCCAACCATGGGACGGGTGATATCACCCCCTGAACCAGGAGGTTCTCCACATAGGAGAGAAGGACTGACCTCCGAACAGGGTCCAAAGGAAGCGGTGTTGGGTAAAATATGGAACTAGGGGTCCTGTGGAAAACCCAATGATAGCCACTGACAACCATCTCTAAGACCCAGGGGTCTGAGATTCTGTCCGCCCAGATTTTCCCGAACTTGGCCAACCTTGTGCCCACTTGGAAAACCCGGACGGGCAAGATTCCAAAAGGACATCTGCTGTCCCTGGGCCGGAGCCGAAGGACCCTTCTTGGCCCTAGAGAAGGTAGAGGAAGGCCGCCAAGGCCGGAAGGACGCCCTACCTGGCTTATAAGCCATGGCTTCCTTCCCTCTGTTAAATGTGTCCTTTCTAAACAGCGCATTCTTCTGCTTCATAAGCCTCCGATCCTGAGGAATGAACCCAGACTTCACGCCAGTGGCTTTAGCAATTGCGGTGTGCAGTTTATTGCCAAAGGGTTTGACCTTCAAATGGTATCTTACACCACCCCTGTTTAGAGGTGGGGTCAGCCCCCCACGGTCTGAGCCACAAGGCCGTTCTGCCCGTAACTGCGGATAGCATAACTCTAGCTAAGGACCGGATAACATCCACTGAAGCTTCAGCAAAGAAGGCGGAAGATAATCTAATGTTCCGTAACAGAGACAAGATTCCGGATTTACAGAGATCCTCTGACACCCAAGCCTCCAGTGCCTCGGAGGTTGCGGCCATAGCAACAGCGGGCTTACATGCCCTACATAAGGTAGATCTTTGTAAGATCTAGGTCCACCCTCCGATCCAGCACAACTTTACACGTGATGGCATCATCCAGCGGCAGCGTAACATGTTAGCCATCATTGCTAGCCGCATGATGGCTGCGTCCACGACAGGGGACTCTTCCAAGTGCTTAAACTCCTCTTTTTTAAAGGGATACAACTTGGAAAATCTATTGCGAAAGGAAGCCTTCCTTTCCACTTGACCCCACTCTTCCTGGATAATATCCTTGATTTCATCCATGAAGGGGAATGACAACACTTCCTTACTAACGTGCTTAAAACAGTGTCTCTTCTTGTCAGGCTGTTCCACAGCCTCTTCCCACAGAAGAGCCTGCCGACCGGCTTTAACGAAGGGTTGGACTAGGGTAAAATCAAACCCTTCGAACTGGTCATCCTCAGAAGAGGAAGAATCAGAATGTGGACCAGACAACTCATGACCTTTACCAGAGTCGACCTCCCCAGATGGCCCCAGCCTAGCCCTGGAGGCTGGCCTCTGGCTCAGCCCGCTCAGTTGTAGAGCCTGAGCGGCAGAAAATTCCCTCAAGGTGTCCTGAAAAACCACCTTCATCAGGGACATGGGAGGTCCGCATCCCTATCCTTAGTGGCATCCAGAAAACATGTCTGGCAAGCGGTCTTCCCCAGCAAGGCCCTATTAGGGCATGCCCGGCACCCCTCAGGTTGGGGCTGCGGATGATGAGCCGGTCCCAGCTGTGCAGAGGGGATCCGCTGTCTTACAGACGGAGACCTATTTCTAAATCTCTGATCATATCGGTGCAAACGCTTAGCTGTAGGGGAAGGAGACCTCCCCTGACTGGAGACAGAAGATTGACCACGCTCATGGCCTTGCCGAGATCTGTACCTAGAACTAAAAAGAAAAAAGTCAAGAAACATACGCCAACCTTAGCCTGCGATCCATGAAAGAACCAGGTGCCCACCTTCTGTGTGATTGGTGATCTTTAGCCAGGGAAGGCTTGTCCAGAGGCATGCTGAAAAAAACACCACTGATCAATATACCATCAGGCCAACAAAAGGGACTTTATTGCCTATAAACAGCTACCCACCTGCAGGCAGGGAAGTACAGAGTGTGATGACTGGTAGGCAGGAACAACCACCAGACACAACCAGCCATACTGAGAGCCCTCAGCAGACTAAATACCTGCTGACAGGTTGCTCCCGCCCTAGGCTTTGCCCTGAGTCCACCCCAGGCTCTGCCCATTCCAAGGCAAATGACTGGTGGAATGCATCCGCGTCCCATTCTGGATCTAAATACCAGTTAAACCAGCGGCGGGGAATGAAACCGTAGCGCAATTGATGCGCTCTAACCCCCACCGCTGAAAACAACACTGCGGCCGAAAACCGGAAGTACGCCGGCGGCGGAAGTGACCTCAGTGGAATGTACAGCGTGTGTTCCACCAGCCGCCTGCCAGACCTCACTGCTTCCAGCCCCATAGCCTGAGCTGCAAGAAAAAAAAGGACCACTAAATAAGTGGGAGCTAACTTCCAATGAAGCCAAGACAAGTCTCCCCATGGAATCTCAATGTGCCTTGCACCCGAGTAGACTGCCCCGAGGATCGCCAGCGGGGATTCCGCACATGTTACATATCACCGCGAACATCACAGTGAGAGCAATAATTTTAGGGCCATCAATCACTGATAACACTAAACTGATGAGCGGTAAAAGCTTTTAAATCGTCGCCTATGGCCAATTTTGGGTATGGTAGTGTTTTGCAATTTTGCGGGTGGGCGCAATTTTTAAGCATGACCCCATAAAAAAAGCATTGGGTTCCCCCTAAAAGTCCTACCATTTAAAAAAAAGTGCGTTGGGTTCCCTCTCACTGTCATACCAGGCCCTTAAGGTCTGGTAGGAATTTTAAGGAGGAAAAAAAAAAGTGGGTTCCCTCCTACAATTCCATACCAGACTCTTGATCCAAGCACAGGCCTAGCAGGGCATGAAAGAGGGGGGGGGAGCGAGCGCCCCCCCCCTTCCTGCCGTACCAGGCCACATGCCCTCGGCACTGGGAGGGTGCTTTTCCAGGGTCGCCCCCTGGAAAAGCCCCTTGTCCCCATGCCGTTGAACCCCACACATTTTTTTTTAAATGGGGTCCCTCTAAACGGTCTGGTAGGACTTTTAAGTGGAACCCAATGCTTTTTTTCATCCACAGGGTCAGGGTTGTGGGGAAGAGGCCCTTGTCCTCACTGGCATGGGGACAAGGTGCTTTTCTGGGGGTCCCCAATGGAAAAGCACCCTCCCAATGCCGAGGGCATGTGGTCTGGTATGGTGCAGGGAAGGGGGGCCACTCACTCGTCCCCCCTTTCCTGTCCTGCCAGGCCAGTGCTCAGATCAAGGGTTTGGTTTGGATTTATTTTCAATTTTTGGGCATTGGTTCCCCTAAAGGGCCTGGTATGACTTTTGCGGGGAACCCCACCATTTTTTATTTTTACATCGGCGGGTCCTCCCTAACATTCCTATCAGACCTAAAGGGTCCAATATGAATTGGAAAGGGGACCTCACATTTTTTTTGTTGTTTATGTGTCACTTTTCATTTTGTTCGCTATTCTCTGCTGTTCGGCCCCTATGAGAATAGGGTGAATAACAGAAAATTAAGTGCTGAATGTTCGCTTCAGCCGATCCAGATGTTGCATTGACTAAGGAGAACAAATTCTTCCCTTCAGTTCAGCCAAACCAAAGTGAAGCGAGTCAAATGCAGCCAATGTATGGCTAAGAATAGCCGTACAGGGCTGCTATGAATAGCCAAAGAGGCTTCAGCTTCCTTCAGTTCGGCTTGGTTATTCATTCGGCTGCATTCAGCAACTTAGTGAATAACCCCCTATATCTTCTTTAATCCAGCCCCTTGACCAAAATGAGCACTTAACCCTTGCAATAAGAGGGTGGCCCCACTGCAAGAATTAATTTTCTTTTTTCCTGGAGTTCCTCTTTAAATGTTACATTTGAATACAGCAAATTACATCACCATTCTAAATGTTGTTCACTAAACACTTCTCCACTTTTGCCATTAGATTGGACTGTACCTTTTTTCTTGGCAGACGTCCTAGCCGTGTGTGATCCCAGGGTCAGAAGAAACATTAAACACATTAATATTTTGCACTGGAAGCAAAATAATAATTTTACTTGTTAAATTATGTAATTTATAATTGCAGTTCTGATGGAAATCTTTAGCTACTGCATCTGCTGTAGTTCCTAATGCCAATTTTTTCCTTTTGGCTTTTAAAATAAAACAGTTTATTCCAGTCTTATTTTTTATAGATGTCAATGTAATTGTGAACAAAATAATATAAATAATCAAAGAGTAGGGATGCATGTTTCAGAAGTTCATGGCCCTTTAAAGTTTCCATTTATACATAGAAATAGGCATGACCATATTTACTTACAGTACATTTATATGTTGCGGTTCAAGTTTAGTGGTGCTGCACAGCGCTTGTGTTTTCTTATTCTTTTATCTCAGTGCCAGCTGTTGAACAGATGTCTAATAATATACTTCCATTGAAAACAATTTACTCTCCAAATAAAATTTATTAAAAGGGTGTTCCAGCAAATTTGGGCCTGGTAAGGGTTAACCCACCTACTGGGAGTGTTTAAAGAACACAGGAAGCCATCCTGCAGTGCTCTGTGAGGTCTGTTTGAAGAAGGACACATGGCTGTGCTAAGCTGTGGACTGTTGTCTACTGAGACTGGGTGTCTGTGCCTGTGTTGGAACCTCTTGAAGCCAACTGGGACTCTAACCCTGGTGTGGGACAAATTTACTGAGGCGGTGAGCCACTGATCAATTTATACTGAAGTGAAATACTGTTTAATTGTCGTTTTACTGCACATAAGCTGTTTTCATTTGACTGTTTTGATAAAATAAAGACTGTTTATTTGATAAGATACAGCTAAATATTGATCTTAACCACCCTGAACATTATATTATAAATATGCAGGGGGAAATACAATTCCTGTGTTTTTGACTTACTGCTATCGGTGTTAGGCTAGCAGACTTGCTGATTGCAATGCACCCTGTGTTTAGACAGTGTAAAAAATCCTGCAGATTGGCACATTCAAACAGGTAAAAAATATAGTGGTTTGCTCTCAAATCCTTTAAGCATAATACTCTATAAACTGACATTTTGATATTATTATTATTGTATAAAATCTTTATCCAAAAATAAACTTGTAATTCCAGTACTAGCTCTGCACTTGCTGCAAATTCGGATCTAGATGGGACCATCTTTACTTACAGGAGGAATGGGGGTGTCTTTCTGATTCATTTAGCTGTATGAGTGTAATGTGTAATACTGCTCTTTAGGTCTGAATATATTCAGAACAGTAGTAAACCAACTATTTTAAATCCTAGAGGGCCTTGAATTTATCACCTGATGGATAAAAAAAGTTGAACATGAAAAATGCATATGTAATTTCATATTTACCAGACTTATATGTAACAAAAATCAAACTTTTATTTACGATATGCTACGATTGTAGCACCCCCCTGACTTCTATGGGCAGGAGGAAGGGACATTTCACCTCAGAGATGAGTTCTTACTGTAATGTTGGATGTGAAAGTTAAATCTGAAGCCAGTCACTTAGGGTTAGGGCTGCAGACATCTAGGTGACACAGAACTCCTGACTCAAAGAATGCTTTCCAGCTCCACAGTGTAGAGGGCCTTTAACCCTATAAGGACCCTTTTGCTGCCAAAGCCTTTTTTTGTTTTTTGCACACATGGTATAATCCACATTAAAGGCCTGAAAATTATTTCAAAGCCCCAAAACATTATATATTTTCTGAAAGCCAAGACCCTGTAGAATAAATTGGTGTCAGTTGCACGATATTGGCACAACTCTTTATCAAATAGATACATTTTGTGAAAAATGCACCTAAGCTAATCTTAGTGCCCCAAAACACAATAAAATACCCATTATTTTTGTCACATATAAAAGATGAGGTTACAACAAAGAAAATAAATACCAAACATGCTCCCAGTTCCATAGAGCAGGGAGGAGATCAATGAACAGAAGTTTTCCGCTCTTCTCCCAAGCTTCCCACCGACACCTGAAATGCCAGGCCTGCAGGAGGGTGGGGAGTGAGCACTTTAAAGGCCCATAGAAGTGATCTGGTGGCAGATGAGCCTCCAGAATCTCTTCTATTGTAAAGCTGAAAGCCTATGTATGTCACTGATCACTATAGGATTAAACTGATAATGTGGTGACATTTTGTTGGAGATCCATAGCTGCTAGGCAGAAATGCTTGAGATCTCTCCTGGGTGAGACACCATACTCCCTGTGAGGTCCAAGCACAACCTGGCTGTGCTTTCACCTCCAGGAGATGTAGTTCCTCCCTGCAATAATTCCTGACCCAACTGGGTCCACACCTGACCACCTGTAGGCTTCAGACCTGGTCAGATAGAACACACATAACACGCCTCCCCCAGGCAGGAGGCCCAGGAGAGAAAGAGGCTCTCGCATGGTCCCAGATATTTATAATTACAAAGGTATTACAGGTTAAAAATTAAATGAATACTAATTAAAATAGGTAAATAAAATTAAGTGAATACAAAATTAAATGAATAAACACACAATATTTATGTTAGATATTTGTTCTCTCCCAGCATGCACCACTGGTCATGCAACTCCTAGTGATTGGCTGGAGAGACATAGGTATCCTAAACATTCTACTATTGGTTGCTCTGCTCTGTGAATCAGCTAGACTGGATACAGTCCTAGCAAACTAAAATTAAGTAGTCACCCCACTTAGGGCAATGTGGCTACACTACTAAATGCAATACAATCAGAAATTATATGGAAACATAATGTACATTTCTTTTAAGTGCTCCCTTTTCAAAGTTTAAAAAAATAAAAATTAGGTAGATAAAAAGTTTTTTGTTTTGCTTATTAGCAATAAATATTTAGGTTCAATAACCATTATGGCTTTCTGCTAGCACAAAATATTCTGTTCAATTGATTGATACCCCAGTTGAATGGTGGAGCGCCATATCAGTATGTCTTTAGAAAAGGTATACCAAAGTGACCAAACAAAAAAAAATCAGTAAAGGATTCTAATTAGAAAATACAATGTTTCTTCTTTTGCATTCACTCCAGCATAACATGAACAGCTGTTTTACATGTTGGTGTGGTCAATTTATATGTCCGGGGTCCCTCTAAGCTTTCAGTTAAACAAAAATACAAAAAGGAAAAACATGTTCTATTAGCAAATACACTTCTTTCCCCTCTATGTTATTCATCATTATTCTTCACACTTTACTAGGCACATTTTCAAAAAAAGAATGGTGGGAAAATTACCCACCAAAAAAACATTAAATCTACAGAAAACCTTTTTGATGGAATTCTGCCAGGGTCTTTACTCTACGGCAAAGCGGGGTCCATTTAGAACAAATCAGCAACAGCATCAGTTGCTTTACATTTTGTCAAACTTTTCCTATGTGGCATCTGTTTAGTAACTTAACTTTAGCAATTTAAACATCAGGAAGTTTAGAAGAACCAGTTTTATATTTAAGTACTTTAATTAGACAGATGCATGTGAATACACAGGTAGGAACATAATGATTAAAAGTGAAAATGTCAAACTGAAGTATAATGCAATCCAAAACATCAATGCTATTTGGATAGCATCCATCTGCTGTAAAAACTCTGACAGATAAAACAGTGACTGGTTATTTTAAGCAATAACGTATCCTACAAATTAAATCCACATTTTAATGGCAAAGTGAATTATCATCATAAGCACTTTATGTGGAATGCAGACCAAAAATAAGTAGTTAAAAATGGAAATCAGTTCACCCTAAGATTATGTTTTGTTTTGTTCTTTATTTATGAGTTAGTTTTCTGTATTGTTTTCAGAAAGTACGAGCTGTTAGGGAAAGACAGACACTGGGTGTAAAAACTAAGGGGTCTATTCACAAAGCAGTCTAAGGATCTAGCCGTAGCTTTGGCTGATCCTTCGGCTAGCTTCGGCCCCAGGACCCCTTCGGTTCAGTAGAACCGAACGGCTGCTGAACGGGCTATTCACTATAGCCCTTACAGCTCCTGAAGTCGGCCGAACGGCTCAGCCGAGCCAAAGGCATATGCTGCGGCTCGACTGAGCCGAGGTGAAAGCCAAAGCTGGCCGAGCGCCTGCTTCTGACAGCTGGGCAGAGCCAGCCGTGATCTTATGGCTGTCTCTGGCCACTTGCAGAGAGATCGGCGTCCCTGGTTACCAGTTAACCAGGGACACTGATCTCCAGACAGCCCAACTCACTCGGGCGCTTCGGGAGTCTCCCACTCCCAGGAGAGAAACACTGCTTTTTCTTTTTTTTATTAGAAATAAAAAAATAATAATAATAAAAACATTCACCATAGGAATGCATTGCTAGATTCCTATTGGCTATTTCAATTTGCAATAGCAAGCTAGCTATTGCACCCGCCCACTGCTGCTGTCAATCAGCAGAGGGGACCTGCAGTTCTCCATCAGGTCCCCACTAGTGATTGACAGCAGCAGAGGGTGCAATAGCTAGTTTGCTATTGACTATTGCAAATTGAAATAGCCAATATGAATCTAGCAATGCATTCCTATGGTGAATTTTTTCTTTCTTTTTTTTTGACGGCAGCAGAACCGCCGGCCAATAGAAAACAGTTGGGCGGAGATAGCTGTCACTGCTAGCTCCGCACAATCATTTTCTATTTTTTTTTCTACTTTTTAAACTATTTTTCTGTTATGTTCGGCCCCAAAGAGGGACCGAGCAGAACAGCCGAGCATTTCTGTTTTTCACTCATTTCTGTTCAGCATCTATAAGAATAGACCGAACAGCAGCGAGCAGCCTGCCGGAGGTTCGGCTTAGCCAATCCAGATGTTGGATCGGCTGAGTCGAAGTCCTTCTGCACTTCGGGTCGGCTGAACATGCTGAGCATATTTGGCCGACCCGAAGCCACGCAAAGCCACCCAATGTACGGCTGATTTCAGCCGATTATATGGCTGAAATCAGCCGTACCAGCCTGAAGTGAATACCTGAACAGCGTTTGGCTCACTTCTCTTCAGGTCGGTCGTTCACTCGGCTGCATATGGCCCCTAAGGGATGAAACATCTGTATGCTCTGTTTTAGATATACTGTACATATCTATTAAATTGTAATATTTAAGCTTTTATTTGAATTCCCCCCAAAAAACATGATGGCTAGTGCTAGAACATGGCCTTTAGAACTTTTACTGTTCATTTGTCATGCATTTAGCATGTTTTTAAAATGATTTTTCTATACCTTTCTAAACCTTTTTGTATTGACATTGATCTGTATGGAGGACTAACAACATAATCTGATTTAAAATTGACCCTAAAGCCACACATCTGGCAAAAATAATAATTAAAAAAGGCTCTAGGTAAGTGGTAAAATTAAAAAAGCAGTTCAGGCTGCAATATTCAGCTTCAATCCAAATACATCCAAGCTGTACTTTTTTTTCACCATAGGATGTCCTCAGTCAGGTTGAATAATGCCTTTTGTCACCGAATTTGGAAGACATGAGAAGAGAATGTGAGTTCAGGATGTCATGGTCTACCATTTGAGGGGACATCACTGTGGCATCCTTGATTTGCAACATAATGATTCAGAGAGCGGTACTGCTGTCAACACATCTACACCACTCTGCATCATTTAGGAATGTCCACTGTGAGGAGAAGATTATAAAAAGAAGTGGATCCTGCACATCAAGTGACCTGATAACTTTGGAAAAAGGTAAGTATTAAAAACTAATAAAAAAACATACATGGGGGGAGGCAGCACCAGATATGGGAGGCTGAACCTGAAGTTTAACTTTAAGAGGAATTTTGCCATTAAGGTAAAATTAAAAGGTACACTTGAAAAGTTAACACCATATACATGCACACATACACACTAACACTCACCTTTGCCCTGCTTTCCCGGCTACTCCATTCATCTGTCAGAGCCATGCCATTCCACTTGCTCTGTCTTTAGCAAAGAAGTCAAGAGGTACCATATGCAGCACAGTCGCACATCAACGTAGTTATAGTACTCTTCTTCCTTCCCTCTTTATGTCAGCTCAAGTAGGTCTGTTGCATCCTGCGTCCCTTCAAAGAGGCTCTTGTGAGCAAATTGATATAACTCAACCAACTAATGGAGCGTTGTAAGAAAACAGTAGAGTTCAAAGCTTTGACTCCTTATCATGACTGCCATGGATTGGTACAGGAGTAAAGTGATGGTGGGAGTTTTTAAGATCCTTTTATTTTGGAAGAATATGTAGAGGAGACAAGGAAAAAGGGCTGGTAGTTTGGAATTAAGTTTCCTGCCCATACCTAAAGGAAAATATTATAATAGCAAGGGAAGAGTACACTCAGGATCAGTCAGAGGCATGCCACCTAGTGAAGGAGATCCCTCTCTTGAAGTGGCAAGCTTACCACTAGCAACAATAAACCCCATGGAGAATCATGAGTTATTTATTCTTACCAGTGTGGAGGTGCATAAAGAGAACTATATCTAGTGGATAAACAGAATAGTGATGAAGTATCTCAATTGCACCATGCTTCTAAAATATAACTGATGATCTCATGGCTTATTTGGTTTGTAGAGTCAACCAGTGACCTAAACAGGCTTGAGTCTTCTCATCCACCAGCATCTTTTTTAAGGGCATATTTATTGTGGTAGTTGGTATTTTCACCAAAAAGTACACCATAGCATCCGCTGTAAGTGTAGAGAGACTGAAATGCATCAACTAAGCCTGGATTACATGTTATTTTACACTGCCCATTCCAGATATAACAGAATAGATACACCACCATCACTGTGGTAGAAGTTCCCAGTTGTCACTAACCAACACTAGCAATGGTTTCTAAAAAAAAGTAATAGACTTTATCATCTATAGCTGAAATTTCCATTAGCACAGAAATCACCACCTCCACCACTATCTGAATCTACTCCCACAATAATTTGTCAACTCTGCCAAAAATAGAAAAGATCTATGAATTTGTCCTTACAAGATGCATTTTTTGGGGGTACATCATTACTTGCTGCTATCTCTACTGCATTCAATTGGACTGAGCGTTGGTCCACTAAAGGCAAATGGGCTGTTCACTTTACAAGGGTTATTTTCCCTTGGCTTAGTGAATGAAGTGAAGCTCTGCTGACTTTTGTCATCCAATTGTGTAAAAATGTAGTTTTTAAATATTTTTCTTGCACAAATATTTTTTGCAAAGTGAGTTTTAATCACATGCAATAAGCTAAGGAAAATGTCAGGCCTAAAATGTGGATTATATAATGTGGGCTTTTAGTCAAAGGTTGGCCTTGATTTGTTAATGGGTCCCTATGTTTGTTTTCTCTGCTTTCTACTGTACTCCTAAGCTCTTTGCCAACACCAAAGTTCATAGGTATCAATACTTTTATTGTCTTGCTTCTTCATTGTCCAACTTTACTATTTAGATTTAACATTGTTGTTTAGTTCTAATTGCTGTTTCATCAACATACTGTATGTTGTTCCTTCATCTTTCTATTGACTGCATTAAAGCATCACATAAAATTATAGTGAGCAATAGCAAACCCAAAATCACAAAAAAAAAATTTTTTTGCATTGGCAAGCAAACAAATTTGTTTACACTGCAGAGCAACAGGCTATATGCTAATAGAAATAATTTCCCTGCATTTAGCAGCATAGGAAAACACTAAAAATGGATTGGCATTAAACATTGAAAGAGACAGAATAGAATATTAGCACAAGTAAAAAAACCAAAACCTCAGTGCTATTTGTAAGATTAAACTGAATAAATAATCGCGTATGAATGTATTCCTTTTAGAATTAGAAAGCATCCATATACAGCTTTAACAACAAGGACATTTTATGTATTTTAATGTATTTCAATCTTGTTGCAATAGACAGACAAAAGGCTTTTGCAGGCTCGTGTCTGAAAACCATTTAAATTTATAAGACTCGTCTCCATTATGAAATACTCATGTACAGCATAAAGAACACCTGTGTATTACTAAGCTGCTAGAAGAATACCTGTATTGTCATTATTACCTTATTTAGGGCTGCCATCATTTTTAAATGTGTATAGAAGCTGAGAAAACACAAGTGTTTGTTGTGATGATACAGATGCAGATGTATTTTCTGCAGAAATAACTAATTTAGGGAAAGAAGGAAATTAACACTTAAAGAGCTGTGACTATTTTATTGTCATATTTCAGTCATCTGCAGCAAATGATTCCCTTACTGAAACTATAGAAATGTTAGTTTCTAATGAGGGTTTACTGAGCAGAAAACAGAATAAAGCCTCATTTACATTAGTGATTATACCACATTTGGGTAATTAAATAAATTACTTTTTATTTTATTATTAGTTTTTGCTACTGTTTGGGCATTGTATGATCATCTAGCGATGAAACCACCACTAAAAACATAGTGCAAAAAGGTGATTGAAAAGGGAAGATCAATGTACTGAATAGTAGTTGGCCTAGATATGTGTTCCATGCCAAATATGAAATCATGCCAAATATGAATATAGAGAAAGTCACCAGATCGCTAGTCTGTACAAAAGTAATTTATATTAATTAGGAGACTGTTAGGTCAAGCTTTCTTACTGCCCTAAAATAAATCATGTTTGAGTGAGCTTAATTTACCAGGCCATGAGCCTGGGCAATTTTTTTTATTAAGTAGGAGAATGCAAGGCAATTAATCAAACTTCTTTATTGTTAGAAACAATACCTAAACCAAAGTGGCAAAATGCAGTGAAATGCAGTTTATATGTAACATTTTGTACAAGATTGTTTACTACAATTAATGATTATACATCATGACATATATATCAAGTAATGAGCAAGATTCTAATGAGGTGAAACACATATAAAACCAATTTAATATATATTTAAAGATATTATCTTGGGATGGTTAAAACCAATGTTAGTTCTTTTTTTTTGATTGTCTGTGTTCCTTTGGGGAGATTTCCCTTCATTTCCTGTCTCAAGATACAGCAGAACATGCAAGGAGATCTCTCCAAAGAAAAATAAATACTCTCTTGGACACCAAAACAGATGCAAGTAGACTTGTGCATGGCTGAAAATTTATTTACGTTTCATTTCTATTTGAATTTTTTTTTCCTTTTCTGAAATTCGTATACATTCGATAGTCTGAATTTGGATTGATCCAAAGTTTTTGTTTTCGGGAATTTGGATCTATTTGGATGAAGTTAGTTTGTTTCTAAGTGTGCCACCCCAATTTATACCAGACTCTTTACATCTGGTAAGAATTTTAGGGGGGTCCCATGCCAAAAAAAAAAAAGTGTTGCGTCCCCCCAGAATCATGTACCAGACCCTTGATCCAAGCAGCAGCCTGGCAGAGCAGGAAAGTGGGGGGCGATCATGTCCACCCCCCAATCACTATACCAGGCCACATGTCCTCAACATGGGGAGGGTGCTTCGCCGGGGGGACCCTCTGACAAAGCCCTTGTCCCCATGTTGATGAGGACAAGGGCCTCTTTCCCATATACATGGTCTAGTAGTTGTGGGGGTCTGCAGGTAGTGGGGCTTATCTGAATCTGGGTGCCCCCTTTCATAAAAGGGATAGCTGTTGCCCCTAATAATTCACCAAATAACAGTAAAATAGTAAATAAACACACCACACTGTGCTACAAAATAAAGGGGGCACCCATATTTAGATAAGCCCTCCTTTCCTGCACGATCATGCCTCATTTCGTGCTCTTCCAGGCTGCTGCTCAGATCAAGGGTCTGGTAAAGGATTTTTTTTGGCATGGGGTCCACCCTAAAATTCCTACTACACCTAAAGGGTCTGGTATGGATTGGGAGGGACCACATGCTGTTTTTTTTATTTTCAAGTTTAGCAAGTTTAGTTCACTCTTAATGACATTCGGACATAATCCGGATGCATCCAGATTTTCGGTATCAAAAATTTGGATTCGGTCAAATGTCCGAATGTCTGAAATTGCCAATTTTAGTCCAAATGTCAGTTCGAAGGAGAACAAATGCATATGTATAAATGCAAGATTTTCCCTCTATTCCTGTTCAAGTGACAACTTTAGGCCTGGTCAATCAGGACAAATAAAATAATTAAAGAGGTTGTAGGACTTTTCTACTTTATCTAAAACAAAGTAAAAATAATGTGGCTTTAGATACACTTTTAACAGACAATGACAAATAAAATGATCTGTGCATAGGTGTGTGGGAATGATGAGAACACTATTCTGATAAATAAATACTGAAGAGTATTAAAACAGTACTCTGGGTAAAACATGTTTTAGATGCCAACACAATGAAGAGTGTTTGAAAGCCCTGCCAAGTTTTTTTTGCTTTTTGCTCACCATTGGGAGGGTTTGCTCTGACTTTCTATCTTGGTGATTTTAAAATTGTAACTGAAACAGGAGGAGCAGAAACCCCCAAATGGGGGCACCTGGTGTGAAATCTTCTAAAGGTGGTATTTTCCACTCAATCAATGGAGATTTCCCCTGGCTTCCTATTACATCTACAATAAGGAAGGAGAAGAAAAATCTGCCAAAAAGGAGACACAGACCACAATAAAAGCTGGCAGAGCTTCTAACACTTCTGCCCTCCATCCAAAATTTAAAAAAGGTTTTTGGTGGAATATTAATTAAAACCCCTAAAAATTTAAAGATATGCTGTATATATTGCACAGTTAAAATTCCACAAATTGAACACAGATAATTTTCCATAAAATATCTAGTTTTGTTAGGTTAATCTACCAAGTGTATGTTTAAAATGTGAAAGAATATAGTAAATGAGGAATTGTTAGTGATAATTTTCCTACGCCATTCAAATCTACAGAAGGGAGGAGATTAATCGCTAATTCCTTTGCTATGTAGATAAACTCCAGCATGGGGTGATTGTGGGAAATCAATTACTCAATAATGCAAATACAAATCACTTGGCTTTTAATTGCATTTTAGCTTTCTTAAAATGTTGTGCCCAATGTGGCATTTAGCATAAATGCTTTTGTTGGGCGGGGGACCTATATCCTCTAATAAATATGACTTGAATGTTTATTATTTTATGCACTAACCTTTTTCATTTTTTTTACACATAAAGCAGTTTAAGATTTCTATACTTTGCTCCGTGTATATGATTGCATAATTAATGTGAGTACACAATTGTGTGTGCTAAAAGCTGCAAAAGGGCTTCCAGTCGAAAAAATTAAATTGAGAGAGCTATAATAATTGCTATTTGTATTACCAATATATTGAGCAATAAGAGCCAAGGACAGTTCAAACTAAGTCACATGGCAGAAAATTATTAACCTCATGGCAAATAAGCCATTCATTAGTTTGTAGTGAATTGAGCATAAACCTCCTGCACTTAAAGGTCTAAAGCAGACAGAACTACTACAATTGTTGTTTGAGAGTCCCTCTAGTGGTCAGATACAATACATATATGAGAATGAAGGTCCAAGTCCTGTTTTCCTGCCCTGAACATTAATCTTTTTGCTTAGCTTAGCAGTAATTCAGTACATGTCTAGATAGTGGTATATTTTTAAAAAATGAACAAAAAATGTGAGTATTCATCTCATTGTTCCCGTGTACCTTATTTCTGATGGAATCAGTGAATTATGCTAAAGATCTATGTGAACAGTTGTTGTCATCACACTCAACCCAAAACTACATTTAGCAAGGGGGTATTTACGATTTCTTGCTAAAGTTGCTTTCCCTTTTGTTATCTATGGAGACGTAGGTCACATGGAGTTAAACATGCTCAGTCAACACTGGCTAGTAACCCTTTTGTGATCAACTGAGTCTAGTGGTTTTTCTACGACACTTTGCAGATATTTTAAAATAGGCATGGATCCTTTCATATACTATGAAGTATTTATATTAATAGTTCTTCTGATACCTGTTCAGCCCCATATATAAAGCTGACTGTACATAGAAACTGTCACACAGTTATAGCTGAACATGAACAGAGGTCTGGTTTCCAAGCTAAAGAAAAGGAACAATGGCAGCCCAAATCATCTTCTTGAAACTTGCAAAAAGGAAAAGGTGAGCATGGATTTCCAAGCTATTCTTCTGAAATGTGCACTACATAATAAAGCCAATAAATGTTTGGGATTAAATTTACATACGTGTATAAATGTCAGACATCTGGGTTTTACACTGCTCAAAATCTAAGTAGATATTCATTGCACATTAGGTGCTCTGAGGACCAGATTTCCCTGACTGCTTCATGGCAGCACACAAATGGGATGGCCCCTCCTCCCTACCAATCTGACTGAATCTAGGACGTTTAACTCATAAATGTGAGCAACCCCCAGCCATCAGCGTTCCTCTTTTTTCCTCCTCCTACTACTGATGGAGGTGGGGAGTTGCTTACCTGGCTGAGAAAATACCCTCTGGCCGTCCACCCTGGTCTACTCTGCTTGAACGGGTGTAGACTAAATGGCTGTGATGGTGGAGCCTCGCTGCTGGTATATGAGGCGGCGCTTTTGCCCAGTAAAGCTGGGTTCATTGGGGGCTAATGTGTTTGTACCCTCGTACCAGCAGTAGTTGGAATGCAGGCTGCGCTCCACTGGCTGCAGCGTCCGGATGTTGCTCCTCACTCCTCAAGGCCGCACTGTTTGGAACGCAGCCGTTGCGTTCTACGGTCTCCCTGATGATGGGTGACGTCATGCACATGCGAGTTAGGACGCTGGTCGATGGGAGGGGCCGGTCTCAGCGGCCTTCTTAGTGCAGTGTGTACCGATGGCTGCTGCCGTTCGGTCTCCTGCCTATAGGGATCTGCTGTTTGCTGTTCTGCTCTGCCTGGTGCCCTGCTGTCTTCCTCCAGGTACGTTGAGGGTCTGCTTTAGTGGATGCTGGGGACATTGCTCACACATATCTCTGACTGCATGTATGCTACACAGAATGCCTTCAGATTTGCCTAACCCTCCTAAGGACCAGCGCATTCAAAGAAGGTAACTGACTTCCTCTGACTTCCTGCGATTGTGTTGTTCTATCTCGTACCTGTGCTACTGGCAAGCTGTGGAATTTTTTCATTTTTTCAGCCCATCCAGATCGGGCAAAAAATGCTCCAGAGCTCGGCCTGTCTACCATCATTCCTCATCCTCTTCCAGACATCGGTCTCCTTCTGCGGACACATATGCTTCCTCTGGTCATTCCCATGCGTCCCAGGACAGGCTCCGGTCCGGTGAACAGCCACGTTCCTCTACTGGTAATGACCCTTCCAGAAGCTGTCGTCCTCGGTCGGATCGGTGTTGGACCTGTCAGAGTGCGGCCCTGCCGGGTAAGACAGCTGTTTTTCTGAGGCTACCAGAGACAGAGAGAGCGATAACCTGCAGATGATCTCCCTGATGAAACAAGCCTTCTAGGAGTCTTTACGGGACTTTGCTTCCACTTCCCAGTCATTATGGGAATGACTGCTGCTGCTGTTGCAGTACCCACCGCCAGACCTCCTGCGGTGAACCCCTCTACTAGAGCCCCAGATGATTCTTTGGTTTCAGCTTTGGAACACTCCTGAAAGGATGAGGAGGAGCAGTCAGGGGTTTTTGACTTTGCTATGGTCCAGCCGTTCATCAAAGCAGTGAAGCAAGCTCTTCTCTGGGAAGATGAGGCGGCGGAACAAGACAAGAAGATGAGGTTCTTCAAAAATATCAGGAAAGAGGCAGGTAGCTTCCCTTTCTTTGAGGAAATTAAAGATATTATATTCCATGAATGGGAACAGATGGATCGGAAAACAACTCTGTGGAATCGTTTCTCCAAATTGTACCTGTTCAAAAAAGAAGAGGTGAAATACCTAGACGAATCCCCGGTGGTGGATGCGGCCTTAATGAGGCTAGCAAGGCACGTGATACTGCCACTGGATGATGCGGTCTCATTCAAAGACATCTTGGACAGACGCATTGATCTCGATTTGAAAAAGATCTACCTATCAGCAGTGGGGCTGTAAACCAGCCTTGGCCCTGGTCGCTAGGTCTAAGGCTCTGGAGGTTTGGGACGCTAATACGGAATTAGCCATATCTGATGATCTATTAGTTTGGGGTCTTGTTTTAAAATGTGCCAGTTCTTACGGATTATGCTTTGTATTTTATTGTGGTTGTGGTTAAAAGTGGTGATGAATCTAGTTGTGCTTTTAAATCCTACAATTTTAAAATTGTAATTATATCTATTAAAAAATTGTTTCATTCATTTTATACTGTTTACCATCTAGACATAGTCTTCCTGCAGGAGACGCATCTCCCTCAGCAGGATGTACACCGCCTGAAAAAATTATGGGGTAGGAGAGATCTTGAGCTCCCCAGCTATGGGGTGAAAAGGGGGGGTGGCCATCTTATTTCATAAAGCCCTTGACTATACTATATTGCACACCGAAACGGACCTTGTGGGTCGCAGAATGCTGGTGAAAATTACAACACAAGACAAAACCCTTTCTCTACATAACATTTACTTCCCTAACTCGCCTACGGCCACATTCTTCCAGGAGATCACCGCATGGGTCCTTAAAGATACCAATCCTCACAAGCTCTTGGGAGGAGATTTCAACTCAGTTATGATGGTGAATGAGGACAGATCGGGCACGACTCACACGCGCTCCGGTTCCACTCCTACTCCTCCCACGAATTTGTCCCAAATGGCGAGGGCGCTAAACCTAGTGGATGTCTGGAGAATACGCAACCCCCTGGGGAAGGAATTTACACACTTCTCAGAAGTACACAAATCCTTTGCCAGGCTGGATTACTTCCTGGCATCGGATACATTGCACTCCACCATCCCGGAGGGGGACGCATTTTTATGGCGCTTCCCCTTCCATCTATATAGGGACACCTCCTTCCAATCTATGCTGTCGGAAGCGTGGAATGACTATCAGTCCCTCAACACACAGCATGCCAGTAACCCAAATCTTTTTTGGGAGACAGCAAAAGCAGTTCTCAGGGGTACAATTATGTCCTACATAGGGGCCAAGAAAAGACATACCAAAACACAATTCCTCAAGGCCAGCCTATCCCTTAGACATGCCCAGCTGACCTACTCGTCCCAACCCACATCTGAAAATAGTGTTCTCTGGAAGACAGCTAAGAAGGATTATGAATGGTGGTCTGCCCAACAACAAGCATTCCACCAATCCCACTCTAAATTACACTTCCATAAGTTTTGGAACAAGCCGGGGAAACTAATGGCCAATTTGACAAAACCAAGGGCCTCTAAATCTCACATATCCTCCCTGCGCACGGAACAGGGTACTCTAACCACAGACCCCAAGCACATTAATAACACCCTGGAAAGGTTCTATACTAAATTATACTCCTCATCACCCACTGATACCAACCTAGGCGATGCCTTCCTGGCTTCATCAAACCTCCCGACAATTTCGGAGGATGACCTTTCCTATCTCAATGCGGATATATCGCAGGAGGAAATTCTGAATGCCATTAAATCTACAACCAATGGCAAATCTCCAGGCCCGGACGGCTACACCTATGAGTTCTATAAATTGTTAAAGGACCAGATGGTACCCACACTATTCGAGGTTTTTAACAGTATATGGCGTGGGGGTGAGTACCTGAAAACAGGTCAGGAGTCATACGTGAAGGTGATCCCTAAAAAGGACAGAGACCCCACTCTCCCGGACTCATATCGCCCGATATCCCTCATAAACACAGATGCTAAATTGCTATCCAAAATTGTTGCTGACCGGCTGGCTACAATCCTCCCAAAACTAATATCCCCTGCCCAGGTGGGTTTTGTTAAGGGCCGCTCAGCGGTAGCGAATATTCAAAAAGTATTGACAGCGCTGGAGTATGCAAAACATCACCCAGCCTCCCCTTTGGCCCTGATTTCAATCGACGCTGAAAAGGCCTTTGACAGTATCCAATCCTCGTGGCTTCTCAGAGTCCTGGAGAAAATGGGGTTCTCTGGTCCTTTCCAATCATTTATCACGGCACTATACGCTACCCCTTGCGCCCGGGTGTTCACCCCGGGCTTCATATCCTCTAGCTTTCCATTAGAAAAAGGCACCAGGCAGGGCTGCCCCCTATCCCCCCTACTGTTTAATATATCCCTGGAACCGTTATCACTATACTTTCAGAACAGTGACCGAATCTCAGGTATCCCTTATAAAACTCATAAACTCAACATTATGCTCTTCGCTGATGACATAGTCTTATTCTCCTCCAACCCGCGCCAAGATATCCCCTTAATCCAAGAAATTTTCGCCCACTTCCAAAAATTCTCTGGCCTCACCATAAATATATCCAAAACAGAAGTCCTCCCGCTTACTCCAACAGCCACCATCTCCCTCTCACATGGATGCACATTCTCGGTTGCCAAACAACATATCAAATACTTGGGCCTGCACATTGATAAAACCCAGTCCTCTTTATATAATTTGAAGTACCCACCCCTCATACTAAAAATACAGAAAGAACTCGCTCTCTACAAAGACCTACCTTTGTCATTATTTGGTAGAATCCACCTTGTCAAAATGATCCCCTTTGCAAGGCTTTTATATCCCCTGCAAACCCTTCCTATCCTCAATGAAACACAAAGATGTAAAAACTGTAAACACGGCCTTCCTACAATTCATATGGCAAGGGAAGAGAGCGAGAATATCGCTCAAAAAACTCAGCCTCGCTAGAGATGAGGGAGGCATGGCCTTCCCAGACCTCAGGCTATACAACCTGTCCTGCCTACTCCGCCACTCTGTGGACTGGATCTGTTCCTCGTCTCGATATTCCAATTATCTATTGGAATCGGAGATGCTACATCCCTGGAAATTATCCTCCCTTCTCCATTACCCCTTCCCAAGCTTACCTCTCCACATTCGCTCTAACATACTCCTACGAGATACCATCATTGCTTGGAGGGAGACACATAAAATGTTGAAACTGAACCCCTTTTTCTCCAAACATTTGCCCCTTAGGGGAAACCCTTCCTTCCCGCAGGGGTAGGACTATGAGATTTTCGCTAAGTGGGAGAAAAAGGGGATATCCCTTTTCACCGATTTCTTACACCCATCCCTCAAGAGACCCTTGTCATTTACAGAATTTCAATCCTTGTACGGGATCCCGAGACATGACTTCCTCCACTTTATGCAAACTATGGCCCATATAAAACAATTGAACCCTAACATCCCCAAATTATTGGCCAAAACGCCAATGGATGCTATCCTCTCCCCTACCACTAACTCCATATAATTTCTCTATCCACACTTTATTATTGGCCAAAACGGACCAAATGGATGCTATCCTCTCCCCTACCACTAACTCCATATCATTTCTCTACCCACACTTACGCCAGGCGGCTTTGTCCCCTCTCTCTAACTCTAATCTTGTCAAATGGGAAAAAGATGTCCCGGTGGAGGACATTGTGGAGAAAATATTACAGGGGTATCGCTCACTCTGTAAAATAATGCCAAACGAACAATGGAGAGAAACACAATTTAAAATTATGCACAGGGCCTACTATGCCTTTCAAATTACATTCAAACAGACTCGGAACGTTCTATACCTAGATCACTGCCCCAAATGCAAACGTCAGGCCGACACCTTATTCCATTGTCTATGGGACTGCCAGCAGATTCAGTCCTTTTGGGATGAGATTGCAAGATATGTCACCTTGGTGACTGGTCAATTACTCCAACCTGAGACTCTCTTGTTTCTGTTCAATTGCTGGGACCCCTCACTAGCTAACCCCAGCGAGTATGGCCGTTCTATAAAGCAATGGATAAGTATCGCCTTACTGGTGGCTAGGAAATGTATTCTTAGGGAGTGGATATCACCTCTCCCCCCCACGATACAGAGATTTCGAAGCAACCTGATGGATCTGTTCTATCTGGACAGACTGGACGCGACCTTAAATCTGCAGAATGAGAAGGGAGTAACTGTATTTTATGACAGATGGTTGCCCTATATCACTTTCTCCTTCTCTCCCTCCGAAAGAGAAACTCTGCTTGCGCCATTTGAGTTCTCTACATGTCGCCTCCTAGATAACATACAAGGACGGTAGTCAGAGTTAAGTAGCACAATATAGGAACGATCTCTTACTCCCAAAGAGCTGCCCCAAATGCCGAAGCTACACCGCCACGGCTGAGTACCTGTACCGAGTCATACTGAATATACCGTCATTCACACCTGTACACACAGAGCAGAGGGGTAGGTTATAGTCCAACGTAGAAGTAATACTGTATGTGTCACTAAACTGCACTACTCCTATGCAAACTATCACACCCGACACCATGAATGACTTAATCCAAATGTGGGGTTCTCACTTCCTCTGAGTACCACTTGAAAGGTAATGGGTCAATGACCTACCGCAAAGCTCCAGCAACATCCTACCTCCTACATCCTCTTCCCAACCCTTGCACGGAATCCAAACCTAGATTTTGGTGGGCCCACCATTGATTGATTGATGCAATTTTACCTTGCAATTGTTTTATAACTGAAGCCCCTTCTGGGGTCAGCACAAACTGAAGTGAAGGTCACACGTATTATTGTTATTATATGTACTTTGTTTTCTGTTTTCTGTTTGTTAAGTTACTTACTAGGCAGTCTACTTTGTATCTCGAAAATTACGCTACCTTCACGGCCCAATCTGGGTTCCTACGAACCAAGGGGCAAACACTAGGAACATCGCTAGTGCTACCCCTGGTCTAAGACCTAAAATATTAACAGATCTGTTAGCACATCTCTGTATTAATGTAACGTACACCTGACCCCACATACTTTTTTTAAATTGGGGATCCCTCCTAAAATTCCTACCAGACCTAAAGGGGCTAGAATGATTTTTTGGGGGAAACCCATGCTTTTTTGTAAAATGGGGTCCCTTCTAACTTTCCTACCAGACCTAAAGGATCTGGTATGATTTGGGAGGTGGACCCCACGTTGTTGTTGTTTTTTTCCTTTTCTTCAAATTGTTTTTTTTTATTATTTTCATAACTTTTTAGAACTTTTCTTTTTTTTACTTAAATCATTTGTAAACATTTTTTCACTTGTTTACGTTTGTTTCTATTCTGCTCTCTACCTCGGAGGTAGCGAGCAGAATAGCTGAGGTGAATGCCAATGATTTTAAAATGGTTGTTCTGTGTGAGTTCCCTTACATCAGTCCTGACACATTTGGCAACTTTTGAAAAATGTCCTAAACTTCTTCATCAATTTGTCACTCACAGGTTGTGCGTATTTATCTAAAGTGCATGTTACTTGGGTTTGATTGATTTTAGTAATATATTTGCATTCTTCTTTGTTGCACAGCAGTTTTTTCATTGACACCCATCAGTTTAGCCCTTTTGCTGCCAAGTCCTTCGGAACACTTTTAACCTCAGCTGTCCACACCATTTTTGCAATCCTTCCCATTGTTTTTATCCCCTATTGATGCATTGCTTTCATTGGTAGAAGACCCCCCAAACCATATATTTTCTGAAAGCAAAGGCCCAGTAGGATAAAAAGATGGTTCTACAAATTTTGTAGGTACTGCGATAATTGCACAAATGTTTATCAAATCAATATTAAACCGATAAAAATACACAATTGAATTGATAAAAGCACACTAAATTCAGTCTCATTGCCCAAAATTTTTTTCCTACTAAATCTAAAGATAAAACTGTATTGAGTTAATAAATAA
The DNA here is from genome assembly GCF_000935625.1 of Nanorana parkeri. Taxonomy (NCBI): domain Eukaryota; kingdom Metazoa; phylum Chordata; class Amphibia; order Anura; family Dicroglossidae; genus Nanorana; species Nanorana parkeri. Next base: position 648,231 of record NW_017306504.1, on the reverse strand, counting down.
CAAATATTTGTTAATTTTAAATTGCACCTTTTTTTGAAACGGTAAAAAATGAAGTAATACAAAACTGTAAATAAGCAACATTCAATTGCAACATAGCAAATCACAATGCACGGCAATGGGTCACAATGCTTTGCCACAGTTAAATTAATGTTATATAAAAATAAAATAAAAAAACAAGCATTTTGATGTGTTCTAACAACGCACTGCAGCGCATGTACATGGCCTACACCAGAGTATGGTGCACACTGTTGCACAGGAATGTTATCTGTGTGTGTGGGGGGAGGGGGGTTGAGTTTTTTTTATTATTTATTGTTTGTAATTTATTTCTCTTATTATCTTTGTTATTTTTTTTACTGTTGGGGTCTAAACGGACCCCTGACATTTCCTTTTTGAAATAGAAAAAGGACACTGAGGACACAGAGGCCTCAAACTCTTTTTCTGCAGCCTCTGTTCTAAATGAATGGAAAGCACTCTGTACAGAGGTTTCCCATTCATTCCGAAAACTGGTGATAGTAAAATATTTACCATCAACCTGTTCCTGAATGGGTAGAAGCCTCTGTACTGAGTTCTTCTCCCCGTTGAGAAACTCATGAATGAACATTAAGTGATGTAAAGCACTTCCTGTTCATTCATAACTGGGGACACATAGTACTATGTGTCCCCAGTTGTTTACAAACATTGGAGTGATCACCTGATCACTCCAGTGTTTGCTCTGCACAGAGGACTGGTAAATGTCAGATATATTTACCAATCTCCCACTTCGTCACCCACAGAGATGCTGTCATCCCAAAACTGACAGGATGACAGCGTCGCTCCTCTCTCCTCAACATGTAGCCATCCTGGGAAGCGGCTCCCTCATCTAACCCCCCCACCGGCTGCAGCCATCCATTTCTGCTGGGATCCCAGCTGGCTCAGCCAATACAGGCAGGGGAGAGCATGGAGTGGTTCCAGGCGGGGAGAAGATGACCTATCCAGGTGCCGAATTTTTGTTAACCGCTCTCATCAGCGGCTTGTCATTTTTAGCAGCTATTATTTTATTGGGAAGAGTCAGGAGAACCCTTCTGGTATAAGTTCATGGTTGCTAAAGCGATCATGAGCTTATAGCAGAAGGGTAAAAGCCACCGACATATGGCATACTGACAACGCCAGCTGGAAACAGTTGTGTTCCGCCGTATGCCATACGTTGGTGGCAAGGAAAGGGTTAATGGTGAAAAACATGGCATTTTCTTTCATGTATTTTATGACTTTATTCTTTTCTACAGTGGAATCTACTAAAATGAACTCTTTTCCCTGAGTGCTCTGGTTGCTCCAGCAACAGTTTAAAAATTTGATTTCAAAATACCACCATTGTATTGAACAGAGACTAAGCAGCTTCAAACTTGTGGAATGCACTGAAAAAAACTAGTTTTGCTGAAAATACGGGTAGTAAAGATAATGTTTTGTGCATGCAAATTGTAAAAGCAAACTCCAACACAAACGTTAACATAACTCAAATATCGCTAAACAGCAACTGTAGACATTTAGCTGTGTCAACAATGTCAACTAAAGGCAAAAGGCTGCATTTTCAGATTGCAAGGAAATTTTCTCTTGGCTTAGGGAATGTGGCAGAAAAATACACTTTGCAAAGAACACCCAATATCCTGCAAGGATAAAAAATATTTTTGCTTGCACATGATTTGAAGGCAGCAAAGCTTTGTCTCATTCACTAATCTAAGGGAAATTTCCTTGCAAAGTGAGCAGCCTATTTGCCTTTGGTAAATCAACTCCAGTCTGTTATGGTGCCATCAAGCATTCACTGCAGTTTGTGACATTTCTCTTTTCTTTAAAAGAACAAAGAAGACTAAAGACAAGACACGGTGACATTGCAATCCTGTTCTAGTATTTAGATTATATTTCACTAAATGTGTATATAAATGGAAGAACAAAATGTAATTTATTGCAGCTTACAAGTCTGCTGAAATTACAAGATGCTGCATAAGTTTTATTTCATGCCAGTAACACACATCCTGTCCTAGGGTGACAATACTCACTCACTGTACTGTATTAAGATGCAGAGTTGTCACCCTATGCATCTTGCTCCTTATTTTTTACTGGCAAGAGAGAATCTCTGGAGCAGTTAACATCTGCAAATTACAGAACACCTACCACTCTCCTTATGTCCATTACATAGTGATAGGTGTTCTGCACCCCAGCACCACTTTTGTTTGCATTTGAAAGCAAATGTTTCTATAGTACACATAATCTATCAATACAAACATAGTTGGGAACCCTATGGTTCTAAGCTAGATATTTCAATTTTCTATAAGTCTACTGGATATTCTAGTCACCCTGTTAGAACTTGGGCCTACCACCTGGCTGACTGAATTAGTGAAAACAGCAGCGAGTTGATGGTCAGGTGTGAGGAGAGAGCTAGAAGCAGATGCTGGCTGTAATCTTTACTGCTCCAGTGCTTTCCTTTTGCCATGCAAATCATCTTTTTAGAGGGAGATTTCTACCAGAATCAAAGATCCTAGAGTAAAGGTAATGGGGTGGAAAAGGAAGAACAGGCCACAGTGATTTCTGCTGCATTATATTGGTTATGTGTTGCCACTATTCCTCATATATCATCCATGTACTGCGATCATTGCCTGTTTCTAAATTATCATAAAAGGATGAGAGGTGCTAGGTTTTTTTTAGTGTAGGTGTTCAACAATTTTAAAGTGACCCTAAACTCAGAAGTTAAATCTTACAAATCATTCAAGTACCTTAACTATTAATATAAATGTAGGTTATTTGTGTATCACTTGGCTGTAGATCCTCAAATCATCTCTGAATTTAATTAGTGTGGACACTGTACTTCCTTCTGGAGGGTGGCTACTTTTGTTCCACATGGTCCCTGTGTGTGTTGTAAAGTAGCCACCGCTCCAAGCTCATTCCCATGATGGACTACAATCTCATGTTTAGTTTGCTAATTTGTATAGATATAGTACAACACAACACACACAGGGACCATGGGGAACAAAAGTATCCACCCTTATATATATATATACTATTTAACTTAATTTTAGTGCCACTTGAATATGTTTATTTCATGGAGCTTAATCACTTGGGTGTGGCTTCTCTCCCACCAGACCAGACTGAAGGAGGGGCCTTAAAGTAGTATATTGAAGCAAAAATGGTGGTGTCACTAGACTTAGAACAGTCCAAAATGGTTTTATTGATAGAACTACAACAGCTTTTTTAAAAAAAAAAACACTTTTCAGGGGTTCACACAATAACCCTTCTTCAGGGCTTAAAATATATTCAGAGGGGAATCCCTTTGAAGACAGTTGGACTCAGGATTATTAGGAAGTAATAGTTATTGCAAATAACACATTAGACAAGGGTGTAAAAGTGAAGAGACATACCAATTTTGAACTGGAAAACAGTAGTGTGAATGGTTTACTAATGCAGCATGCATCACCAGGGCTTTGAGCTATGACCCACTGATAAAGTCAAATGTAAAAAAGCTCAAATGAAAACGATCCTCATGAATTCTAAAAAGTTACATAATTATAGTATGTCTTTAAGTATACATGTCATTCTTATTTTATTATTTTATTATTTTTTGTAAAGGGGCTCACATAATGTATCTGTTTGCCCTACTGTAGAGCCATGAAAAAAAACTGAAGGAAAGTTTGCTTGCTGCTGAGATTTAGTCAGCATCATTTCTAGAGTATATAATACATTTAAAGCAACCATCTGACTGGCCTATTTGTACAAACCTTACATTTCCTTAGTTTCCAATTTTTATGCATGCATTACTTGTGCATTTTTTTGAGACAGCTTTCCGTTTGCTGTACATGGTTGTGCACAGAAACTAGGCCAGAAAGACCACATACATTTATTTTATATTTACTTTTTAAAGAATATATTTTGAAATTAGACTATACAAGACATAGAAAGTGTACATGGTACTGTAGTCTAAGTATCACATTGATTAACATAACTTTGGTTTGAATTAAATATAAATAATAAAGCACAATATGCTAGAAAGCACAATAATAAAATAGAAAGCACAATATGCTAGAAAATGCAATTGCTATTAAATATCATTCTTAAATTAATTTATTTATGTATTTATTTATTTTTATGAGTACTTGTCATGCTTGGCTATTACCAATTACTTCTCTAAGTACACAGTTGTCATTCCCAAAGAGGAAGAATTGCTTTATAAAGCATGAAAGGTTTGTTGAAAGCTCTGAGTGGAATACAATTTTGTATGTGAGTGAGTACTTCAACCCAGTCTTGTAGAAATGTTTAGCTAAAAAAGAAAATTAATTATATAATAATATTAGGTCAGCAGTGTGTAGTGACTTAATAAGACCTGCAAAACTATATAGAGATTCTTGGGAAATATGCGTGGCTTACAAGTCTCCAGCTATTTTTTTTTATTAATGTTAATGTTAAAGAAGAACAGAGTCAAAGAGTAAGGCTCATGAAAGGCCATACTCCCTGCTGTCACACACTGCTACATACTTAGGAAGAGATCTGACTACTCAAGTATTATATCCCCTAGGTTATCCAAACTCTTCATCAATCTGTGCAGCATCTAGGCATGCTTGGCATGTTTGGATTTATATACATGCGAGGTCCATTTCTTTAAATCATCAAAAAAGATTATTCAAATAAAGAGTGCTTGGCCCACACTGCATATTAAGGCTTTACATGTTTTTTTTACATTAATATAAAAGGAGAATTAAGCTTTTCGACTTTGTGCAATGATCTCTGTGTCAACAAACAACTGGAATTGCCAACATAATAGCATCTTCTTACAATATGATGACAGCAAGAACTGCAATTTAAATTCAACCATTTATAAAGTCAGTTAAAGGAGAAAATTAGATGCTGCATGGGGAAACCCCACATACCTCCTCTCAACTCATTGCTGGACCATAGCCTGCCCACTGGTATAATCACTGATGTACAAAAAGAAGGTACAGAGTTGCTTGAGATCCAGAATTCAGTTTTTATTAGTGCAACATCAATATACAGCAGTATTTATCTAGAACAGGGGTCTCAAACTCAATTCACTCGGGGGCCACAGAAAAAAATTAACTGCGGGCCATACAGTACCTGTTTGCAGGCCGCAATTGGTCCACAGGCCAGTGCCTTGAGACCCCTGATCTAGAAAGTGCCTTGATATGGGCTTACTCAGGCCATCAGTAGGCACTACATGTATGAGTAAATACGTTTCATTCAAAATGCCCCAAAAGACTATATACACTAATAAAAACCTTAATTTAAACTTGCAGGATTTCCGATCTCCTGTGGATTTGGACCATCTTTTTTTTTCTTGAATGAAGCTTGCCAACATTTATATTTAAGTATTATATGGTAGTTGTCAAGTAATGATGTGAAGCCAATCTGGCTGCAAATTTAATTTGGTTAATATCCTGTTCTGAGAATCCTTGGTGAGCTCGGTACCTCATTTTCAAAAGGCACCCCTTTGGATACTTTTAATGACCCAGTTTGTCCCCTGGTTCCTGGCCTGCCTACTGACAGCCCAAAAATTGACAGTCAATATATAACAAGTCTGTACAATTCTGATCATGTACTACACTTGTTATCCTGGTAATTAGTGTATCCCCTGTCCCTGATTTCTGCTCTACCTGTGTCATCAGTGGGGAAATCCCCAAGACCATGCCATAGGGGTGTCATGCAGTAAAACGCAACCCTTTTTGTTAGGGCCAAGAGTGAAGAGTAGGCTATTCTTACACTATGTGACTCAGTGCAAGCAACTGCTGGTAATGGAGGTGATCCACTGCATTCCCTGTCCTGTAAATTTAGTAACATCAAAAGTAAGGTCCTTGTAGTTGCCCAAAGTAATGTTTGGTGACAGCTGCTATGTAACTTTTTTTCATTTTTCAATACAGTCACTGATCTGTCTCCTATAGCTGGATCCTTTTGCCCTAGAATTCAGTAAACCCCAAAATATGACCAGCATTTTACTGCTGACTGTTACACTCTCCTAAAACATAGGGGTCTATTCACTAAGCTGCCGAGGGCAGCCGAGTGAATGACCGATCTGAAGTGAAGTGAGCCGAACACTATTCGGCTATTCACTTCAGGCTCGTACATCGGCTGAAATCAGCCATACATCGGCTTGCTTCTCGTGGCTTCGGGTCGGCCGAACATGCTCAGCATGATCGGCCGACCCGAAGCGCAGAAGGAGTTCGACTCAGCCGATCCAACATCTGGATCGGCTGAGCCGAACCTCCGGCAGGCTACTCACTGCTGTTCGGCCTATTCTTAAAGATGATGAACAGCAGTGAGTGAATAGCCGAATGCCGCTCAGCATTGTACCCGCCCTCTGCTGATGGACCTGATGGGGAACTGCAGCAGAGGGTGGGTACAATGCTAGTTTACTATTGGCTATTGAAAATTGAAATAGCCAATAGTAATGTCCCAATGCTTTTCAATGGGAAAATTATTTTTTCCTATTCTGACATCGCTTGTGTCAGAATAAAGAAAAAAAGACACAGCAGTGTTTCTCTCCTTGGCGGCCGGGAGCAGGAGACTCCCGGGGCGCCAGGGAGAGTTAGCTGTTTGGAGATCAGTGTCCCTGGTTAGCAGGTAACCAGGGACGCTGATCTCTCTGCAAGTGGCCGGAGCCAGCCGTAAGATCACGGCTGGCTCCGCCCAGCTGTCAGAAGCAGGCTGTCGGCCGGCCAGCTTCGGCTTTCAGCGCGGCTCAGCAAATCCGATGCATATGCGTTTGGCTCGGCTGAGCCGCTCGGCCATGATCGGGAGCTGTACGGGCTATTGTGAATAGCCCATACAGCACCCCTTCGGTTCTACTGAACCGAAAGGGTCCTGGGGCTGAAGCTAGCCGAAGGATCGGCCGAAGCTACGGCCAGATCCTTCGGCAGCTTTGTGAATAGACCCCTATGTTTTTTTGGTGCATGGAGATACCAATAGTTTTTAATGACACAAGGAGTAATATCCAATATCAGCTTTGTGAATAGACCCCATAGTCTTCATCAATGACAAACCTTTCCTTCTCACTCCCTTCATTACCAGTCAGGTTTCCAATAAAGATCTTGAAATATATATTATCAACATTTGTATCTGCTGTTGCCAACATTTCACAGTCCTCTTGAGCCAAGCATTCACTACTTTCTGCTGCAATGACAGTTAGGAGGGTATATTGGAAGGTAAAGCATTACTAGCAATATGATTATACTCAAAGAAACAGCAGACTAACAACACAAAAAGACCAAGCATGTTTAAGTTCACTTATTGTTGATTGACCCACTACTGACCCACTAATCTAAGTTCCCACCATTCTTTCCATAAAATAATACTTCCATATTTATCCTCTCTTTTACAGTCTTTGGTCATCCATTGTGCAAAGCTTTAACGGAAGGGAAAGACATGAGCCCAGACATTCAATTGTGCATCTTCTAAATGGGGATGTGCCAGTGGTGCAATACTTCCAAACCAGTTGATCAAGTTGTTTTCCATTTGCACTTAGTCCTGGTAAAGCGTACCAAGCTTTCACTATTTCTCTAACGACTCTTTGGGGGTGATTTACTAACCTAAACACACGCACGCACCAGGTGCATGTGATTTTCACACAGCAAAACGTATTTATCAACCAAAAGCATATTTCCACTAATGCCATATATGGAAAAATCATGCACATGATGCATATATAATGCTGCTTCACAGTTTAGACAAAAATGGTTAGCTCATGCATTTACATTCCTGCATTCATCAACGCAAGCAACACAACATAGAGCTAATTTACACAACATCACCTTGTAATTCATGCAGGGCTTTGCACAACACACCTGCTGGGTGTGTACACACTACAAAGGTGTTTAGATTCCACCCATAGATCATGCTGGGAGGGAACACACTACAGAGGTGTATACATGTTCGTGGTGTGTTTATAAGGTTAGTAAATCAACCCCTTTGTCTTTGCTCTACTGTTTTGCCAATAGCAACAAACAAATAAAAAAGTTTATGGGGCTACAGCTGTGTTAGAATTTTTCTTATACACATTGAAATATTTGTGATATAGTTGTTCTTCTGCAACAGGTTAATGGGGACTCCTGACCAGTGGGAAGGTAGATTGTTTCAATTGTTTTGTTCAATGTGGTATTTAACCAGGTGCCTGCTACTACTTACACCTGGAGCAAAAGCAAAAGCTAAGGACAGCTCCAGTCTTTGACAGTAACTTCGTAACCTGTGCTGATAAAGAACCATGATGACAGGACGTGGAAAGCTTGCCATGAATGACCAGATCAAACTGGAAGGTCATTCATTTCTACTTTTATTATACTTCCCTCAGTAAAATACTCCCTGTTTTTGACAGCATCAAGACTAACCACTATTTGCACCTCATGCACAGACATTGGTCAGATAGAAAGGCAAGAATGTTTATTGTTGCTGTACTACAGCTGGGAAAAATCACCTACTACAAATTTTTAATGTGGTATTGCAAAATTGTCTGTATCACGTTAGCAGATCTTACATTAGTTGGTAAATCAGGAAAATTGTCAGAAATTTAATGAGCTAACTAATCTCTATTCCCCTTTATGAAATATGCTAAAATAAAAAGAAAGCTCCAGTTGTGTCTCCCAGAAAAAATGAGCTTGTCAATATGCATTTTAGCAAATTCTAGTCTGGCTTTTTTATGCTTTTCTTCCTTAAGCCCACTATCGCTCAAAAAGCAAGGGATGGTACAATCAAACACTGATATACCTTAACTTTGGAGTTCAGCTTGTACCTCTTTGGACGTTTTTCTTGCATTTACACTATCCATTTATTTGATGTGGGGTCAATTTTCTTATTGTAACCCATGCCCAGCGACATGGAGATGGTCCTTTAGCGTTGACATGCTGGTCTATAAAATCTTCAATTTGAGCTCCTTAGACTACTCTCTTTTTTGCTTTCTCTAGCCCATGTGTGATACTAATTGCAGAAAACTTCACTATGATCCAATTATTTATAATCTTTTCTAGGTGTACAAACAAATCTGTCCATGCCATTTTAGAATATATTTGTAGAACAAGCAATAATTTTTCTCTTTTCATACTTTCTTTGATTTCCACTATGACATATCAAAGGCATGCAGGTATACATGAGACAATTTATTTTTATTCCATCACTTTTCAGGTGGAATAAAGTATTGTTTCAATAAGCTGTAAGAATACCAACAAATTGAGCCATGTCTGTATGTGAACTGGTAGAACCTTACAACTCTTGGGACAACAGGAGTGACAAAAAAATGTTAAAGGTTGAAATTGACAACTTGTTGCGATTTGTCTGCACATGGTAAAACTAAGAAAGTGTATGTAGAGTACATTTACCTTTTAATAGGTCCTTATCTTTGACAATTACCAGAATACTAAAATAGATCTGTAGATACCATTTGAATGCCCAAGATGTGTTTAAAAAAAAAAAAGGTAAAACAATAATCTGCATATAGCATTTATCTACTACCATTACATTAACGCATAATGACAGGTTCACTTGATATGTGTCATGACACATATTGCTCCTGTTTAATATATTTTATCTTGCATCACTCAATCAAAGTTATCTACGTGCGGATGCTATGCACTGATTACATTTCATCTGACTATTTTCATGAGATAATGACAATAAATATTCTAGAGTAATGAGCAGGAGCTCATCAAATTCTGAATCCTGTCCTTTCATTAAGGGAGAAAAATGTTACATTTAAGTGCGTAATAATGAAAGTCTTTCAGACATAACACCTTCAACCTGTGATTGCAATATATGAAATCTAACCCTAACCTTTAATTATGATGGAGAGAGACCTCAAGGAGCCCATCACAGTCTCTATTTTTCATCCTTTTTCTAAACCAGTGTTCAAAAGGTCAAAATGTCTAGTACCCAGTAGGTCATTAAAGGACATTGTGTGTGTTTCTTTTCTTTTAATGAGTTGCCCACTTTAACTTTCTAGTCTTATAAAAAAAAAAGCACCGTGAATGATAAATGAATTGGAGGAAATGTTTAGTGTGATTACTTATGCGAGAATGTACTTGTGCAGTAACTTAGTCATGCCCTGTCCTTTCCATTTTATTTACAAAAAGAAGACAAGGCACTTTATTATGCAAGAAAAAAGCAACAAAAATGAATCTGATATACAGGCCTTGACATATATAATGAAAGGTGCTCTTGGCTGGCCTTGGACTTTGTGCCAGAAGTGAGTTTTTAAGGCAAAGTTTTTTAAAGACATGAAGTAGCAAGATGTGTTGGAAGAGGATTTATCTTTGTTAGAGGCTTGCACATGTACCGGATAAATATTTAACCTCAATAGAATACAGGTCTCGGTAGACATAATTAGATCGATCAGCCAAAATGTCTTCTTTTCCTACTGTGTATTGACATAGACCAACAAGTCTAGAATATCAAGGATATTTAACCATTTAAGTGCAGTATCAAATATTGCGTCTTGCTTGTTTATATAATTTGTATGTAATTTATATTATATTTAATTATTTATATAAAATTATATAATTGCTTATATATTTTTAAGGGATGTATTTATAAAGCAGTGAATGTGACATTCACAAAACATTCCTGGCAGGTGAATCAATCGCTGTCATTTAAAACACACACAAGGAAGATATACTTGCAGTAAATGTTTGGTGAATGTCACATGTGTTGCTTTAAGTTTTTATAAATTTATTTTGTGTATTTTTGCTTTTCTTTTGAAAATAAAAACAACATGTATCTTTCAATAATGTGAATTTATCCAAATACAATTATCTTGATCGCTATAGATTACTGCTTTTTGTTGATCAACTTTTTTCTTCATACTGCCTTTATTTAATTAAAAACAATATATAATCTGTACTCCTCATAGCTGTATTTAACTGTACCAATAAATAAATACACTTTAAATTGTATTTTAATTTGTTTACAGGTGTTTATTTGTATGTGGGCTTTAGCATATTATATTTCTAGCCTAACACAGAGACAGTTGTAGTTTAAAATGTTATTATTTCAAGAATTATTTTAAAAAATTGTTTTATGGACCGAGACTAACCACCTTTTAATTTATGCACTGTTAGATTAGCAGAAGAGCAGCTATACCTTGGTTTAGAAAGACTTTGGAAATTAGCGAAATAACCTTTTAGGAGAGGTTGCATTTACAACACAAGGCATTTTTCTTATTGTGTGGCCTCATAGCAGCTAGCAATGGAGCTAGAAAAGCAAGCAGGGACATGTCTATTTAGAAACTTAAAAAAGGTTGTGTAATTACTGCCACATGTTCCAAGGATATCAGAGATGGCATCAGATAGTGACCAAAGGAGAAGCATTGTAACTTTAAGATAGTATACTTACCATTAAAATGCTCTATGTAGGATATACTGTATAGTGCTTCTGAACATATGGGTCCAATAGAAACCAAACTCCAATTAAAATACATAATTATCTAAGGGTTGTGGCATAGGGTGGGGTCCATTGATGCTGTAAACACTATTATGTCAGTGACCATGAGGATAGACATGTGCGATTTGTTTCATAAAAAATTGAAAATTGAAATTCAGACGAATATCAGTATATTTAGACATTCCAATGCATCCAAATTTCAAAATGAATGAAATGATGAATCCAAATGTATCTTAATTATTTATAAGGAAAAGTCGGATGCACTAGAATTTTTTTCCAAATGTCATTCAGAATGAATTTATGTTGGTAAAAGTTTAAAAAAATGAATAAAAACATGGTAAACAGGTATGGAAGGAATTTTAGGGGGGCCCCAATGCCAAAAAAATTAAAAAAAGCATGGGGTCGTCCCTAAAATCCCATACCAGGCCCTTGATCTGAGCAGCAGATTGGCAGAGCAGAAATGAAGGGGATGAGCATGTGGCCCCCTCCTTCCTGCACAATACCACAGGTCCTCAACATGGGGAGGGTGCTTTGCCAGGGGGACACCCCGGCAAAGCATCTTGTCACCATGTCGTTGAGGACAAGGGCCTCTACCCCACAACCCTGGCCTGGTAGTTGGGGGGGTCTGCAAGCAGGGGGGCTATAGGAATCTGGGTGCCCCCTTTCATACTTATTCATGAATGAGTAAGGGATAGTTGTTACCCCTACTCATTCACCAAATACAGTAAAACGCTCAACATGATAAGTCTTTTATAAAAAAAAATAAACAAATGTCCATCGATGTAATCCGCATGTCAATCATGTCATCCAGCAATGTAGATCCACTTCAATCACGATGTACAGCAGCCGCCAGCTCGCCAAAAGAAAACATTTTCCACCGTCACTACCAATTTAGATGAACACTGGCTGCAAAATGACAGCATCACGGGACTTGTTCCACCCATTTGTTTACATTATGTGAGAGCTTTCTGTCCCATAATGGAATATAAACAAATGGGTTGTGATGTCACAACTTGTTCTGCCCCTTTTGTTGACATTTAGGAGCAGAGCTGTCATTTTGCTGCTAGTGTTCATCGAAATTGGACATGCAGGTATCCGTTGTCCATCATGATTGATGAGAATCTATATCACTTGACGACATGATTGACATGTGGATTATGTCAACATTTTTTTTTTAAATAAAAGACTTGGACAAAACTGTGTTGTGTTTTGTTTTTTATATATAATAAAATAAAGGACTTTATAAAGGACTTTGTACTATGGTGTTGTATGTTTATTAACTATTTTACTGTATTTGGTAAATGAGTAGGGATAACAACTACTCCTTACTCATTCACGAGGGGGGGCGGTATCTGGGTGATAACTGTGGTGATACATGACCGCATTATTTTGCAACATATCCTAAACAGATCTGCTTCAAGTGCAAGATGCTTAACTAACTGAGGAATGTCAGAACCAATTCCAATTCAGCCTTACAGTTCTGACAAGACATGTTTTAGAAGAATGATTACAAATAATATGAAGCATGGATGAATTTACCAATAAACTCAGTAAACCTGTTCGTAATGGCAGCAAAGAGGGGCATGGCTTAACAGAGATGCAGTAGGGTGAATATTAGAGTGGGTGCCCTCAAGGCACCTAATCCTGCTCTATCCTGGGCTAAGACGCACAGCCCTTAAAAGCGTTGACTTACATATATACAGTGCCAGACAATGGCTTAATTGTGGATGGAGAAACATTGCCAAAAAAGCATCTGGGCAATCAATAGTTCTCTCCATCAAGAAGATGGAGATGCTTAGTGACAATCTAGAGAGGTAAGCAATGCTGCAGCCTCTGAACACACAATGGCAAGTCCAGTCTGACAGCTGCCTCCAGAGGTAACCTACAATGTAGCAGCTTAGGTAATCCTGATCTCTGTCCTCTATCTCCCCACATGATCAGACACCCAATTGCACTAATATACTTCCCTGTTTAAATGCTCTGACCCTCTCTTCCCCACCCGTCAGCAACCTCCACCATCTCAGACCTTGCTGTGCAGTGCTCACATTTCTAAAATCCTTAAAGCTTTAAAGACCTGCTACCTTGATGGGATAACAACTGACTTTGCCTTCCTTAGACAAGATATGTAATGCATGACAGAATGTACTAAAGAGATAGAAAGGGGGATTAGAGATTTGTCACCCAATCCCAAACAGATTGACAGATCTGGGGTGCAAGATCACTGCATTTTGGGCTAGAGCTAAAGACATGGAAAATTGTCTTCCATGCAGTAAGGTGCAAATTGTAAGCTTCGCAGAAAAATCTGAGTGCTCTGCCCTGAGACCAGTAATCCTTTGACTTCTCAAATACAGAGACTAGGATACTATACTAAAAAAAAGCCAGATAACAAGCACCCCAATGATTGAATGGACCAATGTTATTAATCTACTCTGCCTTCTCAGCAGAAACAAGGAAAGCCAGAGTCGATTATCATGACATCAGAAAAGCTCTCAGACAACAGAATATACTTTACTCTTTGCTGTTTTCAGCTCATCTGAGGATCCAGGCACACTTTTTACAACAGAAGAGGTCTTCCTCTGGATGAATATCCTGTCCCAGAGTCACAGCAACCTGGGCTGATGAGAAGTCTATTAAGGTTTTGATAATGTGCAAGTCCCAATACTTTTCAGTTTGGTTGCACTATTTTCTAACTCCTTATGTCTTGATTGTATATGTACTTCTGATGCACAAGCTTACTTGCAACAAATAAGTGCCTTAAGAGACCTGACTGAACTCTCCCTTCACTTTACACTTAAGTCATGCTGATTGTTACTAATAGGCCACATTCTCTGGCTCTTGCCCTAGGTTTGGCTGCTTTCTTGGGATTAGCCCTACTCCCGTTGTTCTTAAGGCTGGGTAAGGGTTGTTTAGGGTTTTTTCATATATAACTATTTGTTTATAGGTTAGTTGGATGTATTTTGTGTAAGTAACAGTGTCTCTCCTCCCCTTATCTTCTTGCAAGTATGTTAAGCGCTAGGGGTTGAAACTGTATTTAAAGTAATTAGACCAGGGCAAAATTAACTATGACTATGGAATGTTAGAGGCCTGTATTCAAAAATTGAAATTGTCTATATTTTTACACTCTTAAAAACTTGGTTCCTAGTATTATCTTTCTACAAGAAACAGGGCCAGAAAATGTCAACACCAAAACAGATTGGGGCTTTTGAAATGTCTTCCCATCTATGTATACATCAAGGGGAGTGCCAATTTTAGTAAACAAAAATTTACCTTTTGAATGTTCAATGGCTCTCACTGATTATTAAACTCATTACACTATACTACATTGCAAGGTTTACAACAAAATCCATAATTCTGTTTGCAATTAATCATCCCCCACACTTACATAGGGATCTATTTAAAGAAATTGAACACACATTATTTTATCTTCTTTACCATGCCACTCTCCTTCTAGGGGATATTAACCTGACCCTGAATCCTCAGTTCAGAGGACAGACTGCACCCCCATCCTTCTGAAATGTAATTGCTAACAATATGGTACAGTGCGCTATCTCTCACAGACGTGTGGCACTGGAAACACCATAATCATATTTGTATACTCCGGTCAATCAGACATCTACAGAGCTCTGTCCAGAATAGATTATGCACTAGCATGCAGAGATTTATTTTCCCCAGTATGGATGATATAGAATATATATCTCAAACCATTTCCTACCACTCCATTGTAGAGGTCACCTTTACAGCAGTAGTATCCATAATGTAGTATCCAGTGGTTGACCATGGAGAAGGTCTGAGAGAGGGTTGATAATGACCAACAACAGTACTGGTGGAGGTGGGGTGGGGCAAAGGCCGGATGGAGCAGGGTGATCTCATTCCTGAACACTTATAGTTTGGCATGCATTAGGAATCTTCCTGTCATTCTACCAGCTGTCTTCATCAGTGTGTAGATGGACAGAGCATTTGGACACAGGGTCCAGAGGTGAATCAGGATTTGTGCACTAGTAACAGCAGGCCGGTTATTTACTGCCCACACCTGTGTCAGCAAGGCATATATGCTGGGGTGGGGGGCAGGGGCATATGATGGAACCTTCTTCCTGTGTGATCATCTGCACTAACCTAGCTCACCAGCAAGATCTTTGGACAAGACAAGTCTTTCTGAACTCTGCAATCAAGAATGTGATTCACTGAGACCTGCTGGAGAGGTGTGTTCTGAGAACAGAGAAAACCCCATGGCATGTGTGAATGAGTGAGAGAATGGTGTAGCTAGCTCAATGATCCTGACCCCCTCCAATCCCCCCTCCAGTTCCCTTAATTGTAATTAGAATGTATGTATATCCCTATTTGTAAATAAACACTTATTTAAGGTTCAGTTGTTTATCAGTAATTTAAGGCACCCCCAAATCAGAGCACATTCTACACCCCACTAATGCTTTTCAATATCTAGGTATCACTTTATCTGTCCCTAGTTTTAACCTCTTTAAGCTTAATCATAACCCACTCTTACTTAAGGTATCGGATCTTTGCAAATATTTGAATCATGCCACATTGTCATGGGCGTGCCAGCATCAAATGTTAATTCTTCTGCATGTTTTATATTTGTTCCAAGCTCTCCCGATACCCCTTTTACCCTCCTACCTGAAGAAACTACAGAGTATTATTGATACCTTTATATGGAATGAGAAGAAGCATAGAGTCTCAAATATTATCTTATACGCGCCCACAGCCTATGCTGGCATGGGTGCTCCTGATATTACCAAATACTATAAAGCAAACCTGCTAGAGCAGACTAACTAAACACCGACCTCAAACTTCTACTGTGCTCCTCTCTTCTAAACAGGCCTCCTATTAAATCCTTCTTGGACAAGGTCACAGCGACTTTGCGGGTCTGGCATGCCCTAGATGCTCCGATTCTATCGCATAACAAATCTACCCTTCAATTGATTCCGCTCCTGACTTTTTATTTTATTTTACAAGACCTACACTTGTCTAATTGGGCTCGTCTGGGGATCTCATATGTGGCCGATCTGTATGACAACGATCGCCTACTTTCATTCGAGGCTCTATGTCAGAAATACTCTCTTCCAAGTCGGGACTTTTACAAATACCTGAGAATCCGACATTATCTGGCTTCTGTGAATATTAGAAATGGTACCACTATTGGGAGGTGTATGCGTTACTATAGTGCCAGTTCCACCTCCAGGAAAGGGATTTAATTTTTTTATCATGTACTTAGTGAGCCAAAAAGTATGGATAAGTTGTCCTCTATGAAGTGGTGGGAGACTGAACTCAACTTCTCTCTTTCTCCAGAACAATGGTACAAGGCAGCTTCATGGTCCCTGAAAACATTGCTCTGCCTAAGCCACTTGGAATCCCAACAAAAATTGTTACATAAATGGTATTTTACGCCGCAGAAGATGGCTAAAATGTATCCTTCCTCCTCATCACTCTGCTGGTGGAACTGTGACAATGTGGGATCTTTGCAGCACATCTGGTAGTCTTGCCCATCCCTTTGCCCTTTTTGGGCTGATGTGTTCACCTTTAACTCCGCACTTGCTCAGTTCCCCTGCAGCGTTTCCCCACAACTTGCTTTGCTGGGGGTAGGTTTGGATGAATGGCCACCAATATCCAGAACTGTTGTGTCTCATGTCCACTTCCTTACAGACTGTGATACAAATACTAAACACACATACGCATTTTGAATTCTTATTTGCCAAAGCTAATTGTAAACTCCATGTTTTTTCCTCACGCTGGGCCAGCTGGTTAGCAGACACCAGATGCCTGACCCATATTATATGATTCTACACAGAGTGCCTCTATTTCATTGACTACAATGCTTTCCATAACTTTGAACTACACACTGTGCTCCCCTGATGTTCACATGTCCCCCAGAGTTGTATTTAGATCTGTGTCCCCCCCACTCAGCTTATCCTCGCCATGCCACTGTGACCTTCCTTGGCCTCATTGTAAGCTGGGTTTATCATGTCTGGGGATATCTCCACTGTTAGTTACTGCACTGTATCCTGATTCTGCTCATATGATCTGTACACTTCAAATACTGTTCCTGAAATTTGCTGTCATGCTGTTCAATTTTATGTATGTCCTCCCTCTCACATATTGATTGTGTATACATATGCTATAGGACATTGTCTTGTATGTAATATTTGTTCTTGTCATTATTGATATGATAAAACTCTCAATAAACCTATTGTTAAAAAAAAGAATAGCTTCTGGTGGGCGTAGTGAGTTGCCTGTTGGTTCCCCTAAAAACTGTATTATGCATGATGTGTCTGTTAGTCCACCTTATAATTCCTTATTCTCTGTTGTGTCTGCTTCTGTATTAGCTGGGTCTCATTTGTCTTGCCTTAGCAAAAATGATTTTGTGGCCTCCGTGTTCATTGGTCAGATTTCTGCAATGCTTGGAGCATCTGGTTACTGTGGATGTAAGTGCTGCCCCCCTTCTCTGGTTACTTCAGGATCCCATTAGATTACATTGCCCTTCCTCTCTTCTTTGACCAGACCTGATCTATCCAAGTTAAACACTTTTTTTTGTATAGAAGCCTTGGGGGTGGAAACAGAGATGACTGAAGTATGTATGAGTGCATGAAATCATAGAATTAGTACAAAAGACCAGTCTTTTAGATTGTAAGCTCTCGCAAGCAGGGTCCTCCTTACCATCTTGTCTCAAATTGTATTGTAATTTTAATGTCTATCTTATATTGTATAGCGCTGCACAAACTGTTGCGCTATATAAATCCTGTAGTATTATTATAATAATAATGTTTATGCTTTTATGTTTTTTATTCATGAACTGCAAAAAATTACATCAATAAAATATATTTTAAAAAATGCCTCTCATAAGTTTATTTACAAAACTGTAAGTTAGATTTGGACCAATAAAAATAGAAAATGTTCTGTAAAAAGAGGTGATCATAGCAAAGGGTGACCATTTTGGCCCCAGTGGTTGTGTGCCTACCTGCTCCACTGATAGACGTTTGGCCTTTATTAAAGGGCAACCAAAAAGGCCATATTTAAAAAAAAAATCATTTTTTTAAATTGGAAACACAAGCTTTATGACCCTTAATTAATATACTGGCTTTTTTTTTTTTACAGAAAAACATAGACAAGAAAAAGGGAGCACACTGATCATGTGCATTAACAATGACACTTGAATTAATTAAAAGTAAAATATTGCGCTTAAAAGTGTTCTGTTCCAAATGCGGCTTTATGCAAAGACAACATAGCTATTTTATATCCCACCCTGTATGGACAGTATGGACATTTGCTTATTCACCAAAATCCACAGACAGCTTAACCATTCAATAGGGTATAGAAGTTAAATCCATCATAGTTTTTCCTTCAGATAAGTGCAATACAAATGATGTTTTTCCAATCTTTTGATGTGTAAGAAGACAATGGCTTTCCTAAGCTATGTCTCTGCAATGAAAGTGAAACTATTCTAAACAAGCTAAAGATGTAGCAGTGCCTAGCTAAAGACTGTGCTAAATAGTAGCAAAAAAAGGGGTAGGCAGGGAGACATACCCTAGGCACAAAATGAACAGGCTGTTGTGGCAGTACTCTCCCCACCTGTTATCAGTAGATATCACTATATTAATAACATAATGCAATACTTTGCAAAAACAATAAAGTACATACGGTGTGGGACACAACAAAATGGTAGGTGTAAATAGTGCATACGCACAACCATGCTGAGGTGTAGGGAAGGCAAATGCAGGGGCCAGCAGCTCTGTTTAAAAGGAATGCTGCTCTCCCTTTGAAAAAGCCTGCAGACTGAGATACATACAGTTCAGCTGAGCCGAAATGCAGTCGGACATCGGCTGAGCCGAAGCTCCGGCAGCTCACTCGCTCCAATGCACCACTAGCTGGCATGCATTGTCATGTTTAAAACTGTGAAATACAATAAAACAATTTTGCAAAAAAAAAAAGTAAAACAAATAGAATAATTGTTATTGTTTAATGACAGATCAGCATCCCCAGGTCATTTGGGGATGTTGATCTGTCATTACAACTGGGTGGAGCGAGCCGTGAGATCACATCTGGCTCCGCCTAGCTGTCATTTCGGCTCAGTTGAGCCACTCGGATGCCTTCAGCTGCTATTGTGAATAACCCATACAGCAGCCCTTCGGTTCAGCTGAACCGAAGGGCAACGGCAGCCCAAGAGAGCCGAAGGATCAGCCGAGGCTGATATAACCCCCTAAGTAACTATGTAACTATACTGTATATGACTACACTACTAAATGAATACTATAAAAACTATAATACTATAATAAAACTGTATACTATAATAACAACCTTTAACAAAATCTTCATTAGCGAACAAAAGCAATATTATTTTATATATTCTGGTAATAATGCTTACTATAATATTTAGAATCACTTCTGAGCACATTTTCTTTTGATATTCTAGTTAATTTGTCCCTTTCCATTAGAGTTGGTGAACATACTGAAAACATTCCTTTGATGACATTGATTTGTTTAGATTTAGAGGAAATATATAGGAAATAACATTTTTTAGAGGAAATCACCATTTTCCTTTTTTATGATTTAAAGGAAGACTTGATAAATGTATTATTTTAAATGGGGCCTTCTCCTGACTGCAATTTTGAATCTTGGATACAATTAGTTATAATACATAGTTTATTTGGATAAACAGTTATTTTAAGGGCTTTATCTACATCACACACACAGCTTCTGTATATGATTTGTTCATTCGCTGTACCATATAACACTAAGATGTACTTCTTCAGGCTAGTAGAACTAAATATACAAGCAAAAAAAAAAAGTCAAATGTAACAGATGGAAAACTAACAAATTCTGGACCCACTCCAGATACATTTACAACTGCCTGCTGTGTCCTCCCTTTGGGCCAGTACAAGAAACAAGTTTACTTCAACTAGCTTATTATGAGAAGCTGCATGTGTCGCCCCAGAGACGTGATGTGATAAAACATATCACTAATTTGCAAGAACATTTGTAAGAATGACTAGGAGAAGGTAAATCACTTCTACATTATTTCACAGTATTTTAATTCTTTTTGGCCTATCAAAATCATTAGCTTTTCTGTGTTTTAGCCTTACTTGAAGCATGGTTTATTGCAATTAAAGTATGGCTAGTCTCCAAATGTAGATGTTTACAACAAAGTTATGACAAGTAATGTAACCAGCTAGTGGAAATAATATAAACAGAAGTGATGACAGTGAACATTGCCAGTTTAATCTCAAAAGATTCTGCCAGAATGAGAGATAAATATGTATGGGATGGCTTTGGTGGCTGTGCTTTGCTTTTGCAAAGATGAATGCTTTTTTTTTAAAGTAGTGTTAAACACTCAGGCACTTTTCAATAGTAATTCCAGATCAAACAAATATACATTGCACACTAAAGTATTCCTTTAAATCATAATGTTTCCAAACCAGTGGGTCAGACTCTCACAGCTCTGCTTCCCTGAATGTTCTGTCAGTCAGAATCACAAGGGACAGAAGTTGTCCATCTACTAGATTGAAGAAGGGAGGAGTGGGTAGTGGCTTGCCATGTTGTGCCCATAGTCTGGTAGAGACATAAACAGCTTTCTAGCAGACACAAGGGTGGTTCCATAAGAACCTTGCAAGGGACAGAAGCCACCCCAAAACAGGATATCAGAGGCAGTGCTCAGGGGAGCAACTAATTCTGCAGGAAACCAGCACTTTTCAACATCAAGGAGCAGCATCTATTGTCAGTGATTTAATCAGCATTTGAAAAAGCTTAAAAATATTTTGACTTTATTATCGCTTATCACAGGGCAGCACAGTGGCACAGTGATTAGCGCGTCTGCCTTGCAGCACTCGGGGTCCCTGGTTTGAATCCCAGTCAGGTCACTATCTGCAAGGAGTTTGCATGTTCCCCTTGTGCTTGTGTGGGTTTCCTCTGGGTGCTCCGGTTTCCTCCCACACTCCAAATACATGCTGCTAGGTTAATTAGCTCCTTTCTAAAAATTGGCCCTGTATGTATGTATATGAGATAGGGACCTTAGATAGTAAGCCCCTTGAGGGTATGGACTGATGTGAATGTGCAACTATGTAAAGTGCTGTGTAAGTGATTGTCGACGCTATAGTACTCTATACTACTTGCTTACCATTGAGTATTCAAACCCCCTCTTCTTGATAGGAACAATCTCCATTCAGTACACCGTGTCTGACCCATGTACAGGGTGACCTACCTGCAGATGGCAGCTGAGGGAGCATGGCGGCACCTGGGGATCAGCAATAGTGTAGCATATGTGGAAATAAATTTGTTGTTTAATCCAGCAGCAATTATTTCATTTCACAAATAATTTGTTTTAACCTTATTTTATGGAATAGACATATGTTAAAGGCTATGTAGGCATCAAGTGACAACACTAGATGTTATTATTGCCAAGGATTTGTGTTTTAGTCATCGTAGTCTATTTTGTCATTGTTTACAGAGCTGGCCACATCTGTCAATTACTGGGGATGAGCAACTAATTAAACATCTGCTGCTGCAATCTAATACACAGGACTTTTTCTTCATTGATTTTTTTCTACTTTTATTTAGAGTGTTAATTGAGAGAAAAATATATATGTAACCCCCATTAATAAAAGACATTAGCCTAGTATGCACATGGGCTGGTTCCTGGTACCTAGGGCTGCCATTAGAAATCCCCATTCAGCAGCTTTCTGGTGTATTAAAAAAAAAAACAAAAAAAAAAACTTTTTTTTTTTTTTTTTTAAACAGAAGCAAATGTCAGCAAAAGAGGGGGCTAAATTATTGCTACCCTCTTGCAATGGTGTATTAAATTTGAATAATTTCAGGGAATTTAGCTTTTTTATTTTGAAACCCAAAAATACATGTTTAACTCCAGATAATGTTTGACAGGCTAATGTTTTGAATAGCATTTTTAGTGAGGCTTTTAATTTCTGTATGTGACCCTAATTTGTAGATGTTCTATTTATTCCTTTCCCTGTGACTCCTGTAAAAGAAATGGTAGGTGTGGTTTTATGGAGGCAGTAAGGCACAGACAAAATAAAAATACACCGTTCTAATCTTTTTCCTTTTTCATAAAATGTGCTTTGCCTCTGTCCATATTGGGAAGATTTCCCATAACTTCTTGCCTAGACAGGATAACAGTGGAAATCTCTCCCATGGGGACAGAGAAATCAATAATAAAATAATTTCTCTACCCAAAAAGAGAAAAAAGCCAACAATCCTACAAATATAAAACATCCTTTGCAGCTAAGTACCTTCCCTATAGTGACTGTGCTGTCCTTTCTCCAGCTCTGGCAATGCCACCCTGTCACATGCACTTCTGGTGTAGAATATAGGCTTTATTGCACAGGAATGTTCCTCTGTTGTAACCAAGCATGCCCTTATGGTGACCATACATGCTATGAATTTCTCTCATCCAGCCTGCAAGGAAATCCATCGATTCTCCCATCCATTCTAAACAGTGTGTTTTGAGGAATTCCTGCTGTCAGCTCGTGTATTCAGCAGCTGCTGCTCCAGTGGCTGCTGAATACCGGACAGTGTCGGCACCTGATCGGATAGTCCATCATCTGTATTAATATTGTAGTCCATTACCGGAGCGAACTTGTAGTCACCACTCCAAGTTCGCTCCTGTATTGGACTACAATATTAATACAAATGAGTAAACTAAACATGAGATTGTAGTCAACCACAGGAGTGAGCTTGGAGTGGTGACTACTTTACAACACACACAGGGGCCATGGGGAACAAAAGTAGCCACCCTGCATAAGGAAGGACAGTGTCAGCACCAATTCAGAGATGATTTGAGGATCTACAGCTGAATGATACACAAATAAACTAAATTTTTGTTAATAGTTAAGATTTAACTCCTGAGTTTGGTGTCACTTTAAATACAGGAAATGGTAATTTATGATACACAGTAATTAAGCAAAATAAATGTCATCCAGCTACCATTAAATCTACATTTAGGGTCAAGTGAAACAGAATCATGAATTGATGTATGAAAAAATTAATTTTCTTAAGTTGAAATGTACCATAAGTAACAGAAAATCAAGATCCCCATTTATAATTCTAGTCATTGTGGTTCAATTGGGAGTAGTTACTTTTTATTCTCAGTGTCAATCAGTCATTCTCCATTTTGTCTGAGTGACAAAAGAAGATGTGGACCACTCAGAAATGAGAGCACTGGCAATCTTCCCAAAACTCTGTGAAGGGAATCAGCAGAGTGCTAAATGCGGCATGTCAGCCTGCACTGATCAGCAAGATCTTAATGCAGCCTTAGGGTATGGGCCATCCACAAGTGCACTACTGGAAAGTTTTACACTTCTCAAATGCTTAGATGGAAAAAAAGTATTAGAAACTTTGTTGGAAATAGCAAAGCTTCTTTCTGCATCAGGGATATTCATAGAAACATCTCCCTACACTATATTAGTAAATCATGAAAGTACATTGCTTATGTCACATCATATAAAGATCATAATGTGAATAGCAAAAAAGCATAGCTTGCAAATTTATTTTGCAATGACACAAGGAAAATGGCAAAAACCCAGTTTTCATTTGGAATAGATTGGATTTATGTCCGTGTCCTGGACTTATTTTTAACAAAGCTAGAACAGTTTTCTCATACATAAAGGCTTCTATCCTAGTATGGAATCAGATTGTTTACTGTACTCAATATAGTGGATTCCAATGGTTTTAGTGAGCAGATAAAATACTTATTAACATATCAAACTGATTGAAAGGAAACCTCTCCTGAGAGAGACATAAAGGCTGTCATTGCTACTTCTAATTCTGTAAATGTTAGTTTCCTAGCATGTTCACCTTCTTGCTTCAGTACTTTATGTCCCTTGTAATACATTTTTAAATAAGGATATTTTTACTTTACTCTGAATTTCCTGATAGGCATGCTTGTTTCAGATCAGTAACTCAGACATTATTAAACCCAGTTAGCATTGACAACAGGGGGTTGACAATAGCAGTCCCCCATGTGTCTTTCAGGAAAGGTTTGCTTTAATCCCTTCACGACTAACGACGTACAGTGTACATCGCTGGCATCGGGGATTTTTAAACAGACTCTGTTTAAACTTGTAAAGCCGACTGTCAGCTTTATAATAGAAGCGATTCTGGTGACTCAGCTGTCGCCAGATCGCTTCTATGGCCTGGTGAAGGGGTCCCTGCCCAACACCCCCGCCATGCTTCCCAGGCTCCATTGCCCCTCTTACGGGCTCAGGACTGGCTTCTCTGGTGTTGGCTGGGAGCTGGGGAGGAGATGGATGGACCTCCATTTGTCGATCCGCTCCCCGTTCTATGGGACCGGGAGCGATGCAGATTGCATCACTTCCGGTCCCATAGCTGTCAGTGCTGGGCTCCTGAAGCCCAGCTATAAGCTATTGAAGTGCGATCTTCACTTCAATAGCTTATTTGGAGTGTAAAGGTGACACTGAGGGTCTTTTGGACCCCCAGTATCACCTTAAAGAGTACCTGTCACCACCATCTGCTATCACATCTGGGGCTTGTGGGCCCCCCTATGCGATAGCAATTAAAGTAAAGTTTAAAAAAAAAACAATAACAGTTTTTAAAATTAACATTGCATAAAATAAATCTAAAAATAATACATACAATTTTTGAAAGTGCCCCGCCCCCGTGCACGCCGGAGTGAGAGCAATAATTCTAGGGCCAGTATTTTGGGGTATTCATAAATTGATGACCTGTAGGTGTTTTTAAAGCGTGGTCTATGGACTTTTTGGGGTACTGAAGTTTGCGCCATTTCATGGATGCACACAATTTGTAACCTGGGCATGTTGGGTATTTATTTACTCATTGTAACCTCATCTTTTGTATTTTATTTTTAAAAATGGGTATTTTATTGTGTTTTGGGGCATTTAAGTACATTTTTCACAAAGTTTTGGGGTTTGATAAGGAGTTGAGCTAATATTGTGCAACATAAAAATTTGCAACTGCCACCATTGTATTCTATAGGGTCTTGGCTTTCAGAAAATATATAATGTTGGGGGGTTTTAAGTAATTTTCAGGCATAAAATGTGGAATATAACATGGGTGCAAAAAATGAAAAACAGGCCTCAGTCATGACAGGGTTAAATTAGTAGCCAGGGTAAATAGATACCAAACATGTCAAGTATTAAAATTGCGTGCGTCCGCGAAACTGCACAAAATTACAATAACCAAAATTTCCTATAGGCGACGCTTTAAACGCTTTTACGGCTCATCAGTTTAGTGCTAACAGTGATTGATGGTCCCAGAATTATTGCTCTTACTCCGAGTGTGACAATATGTAACATGTGTGGCGCAATTTTTGTTTTTGCACATAGGCGCATCCAACGCATGTTTGCATTGCATGTGCATGCACGTGGTGGGCGGGAGACTTTAAACATTTTTTATGTTACTATAATTTTTGCAATTTTACACTATTGCATAGGAGACATACAAGCCCATAACTAGATGTCCTTCATCAGGGCCTACCTTTCCCTGCCATCAACGTGTGTCATACATCGCTGGCAGCTGACCCCTTTAAACAGACTCTAGGCTCTATTTACCTGTAAAACCAAATATTCATGTAAAAATTGACCGCACAGTGCCTTGTGACCCCTGATTGACTAAAGCCTTGCACCTGCCCGTTCAGCATTGCGGTCATCGGAAGATGATCGCAAGTATGATCTGCCTGTCCAAGATGGGCAGATCGTATGTTTTTTTAATTACTTTACAACCATCGCAAGACTAAGGTCTTGCGATGGTTGTAAAGTGTATGGCCACCTTAAGAGTCATGATTGGGCAAAGTAATAATGACTTTGCCTAATCATGGCTCACCTGTTAGATGCTGTAAAACTGTAAACACCACTAGCTACACCCAATTGTTTCAATTTAACCCTTTAGTGAATGGGTAGGGATACAAGTACCCCTTACTCTTTCACAAAGCGGGAGCCACATCTGGCATCTGGATTGTGAGGAAGAGGCCCTTGTCCCCGTTGGCACGGGAACAAGGTGCTTTTTCATGGGTGACCCTGGAAAAGCACCCTCACAGGCATGTAGCCTAGTTTTTTGGGGGTGGGGTTCCAATTTTTTTTAAATTGTAACTTGGGGTCCCTCCTAAAATTGTTTGGTAGAGGGAACCCCATGCTTTTTTTTTTAATGTAATTTTTTTCTTTATAAATGTAATTTTTGTTGCAGCAGGTTCTATACATTGTACAGATGTGCCACGTTACAGGCAGTTTAAGGGGCCCCCCAGGCACCATATTTCAAGGAATTTTTCATTTTTATTGTTTCACTTTGAGTGATGTTAAAATCACTGTTCCTTTAACCACTTGCTGTCGGGAGCATTTTCTTACTATTTGCGCACACATGATAAAATATACATTTTTGGTTAGAAAACAGCTTCAAACCCCCAAACAATGCTCTGAAAGCAAATCCTCAAATATATGTTCGGAAAGCAGAGGTTCTGTAGAATAAAAAAATGCTAGTTGCAATTTTTTATGTCACATGGTTTTTACGCAAGTGCAGCGGTATTTTTAGGAAAAAATTAACTAAATGAAAATTTACTGTACAGAAACAGAATACCCAATTTTTTGGTAAAATATGAAAGATGGGGTCACGCTGGGTAATAGACACCAAACATGTCAGGCCTTAAAATTGCGTTTGCCCGTGAAACCGCAAAAAAACTTCAAAACCCCAAATTTCCCATAGGGAACACTGTAAACGCTTTTACCGTTTATCAGTTTAGGGCTAACAGTGATTGATGGCTCTAGAATTATTGTTCTCACTCCAACGTTCACGGCGATGTGTAGCCCAATTGTCGTTTTTGCACGTAGGCACACCGTCGCTTGTTTGCTTGTGTATGTGAGTGCACATGGGGGGAGAGGGACTTAAAATGTTTTACTTTTTTATTTTTCTTATACGTTACTTTAATTTTTTTAATTTTTAAACACGTTTTTTTACACTAACCTTATTGCTATCACATAGGGGGCTAACATGCCCCAGCGGGGGGAGGAGGGGAGGCACCGGATGGTACAAACAATGTTTGTATATGTAATGGTGGCAGGCCAGCAGCGGTGGCAGGAAATGTTAATGTATGTACCAATCCTCTGTGCAGGACAAACACTGGAGCGATCGGCTGATCACTCCAGTGTTTGTAAATAACTGGGGACACATAGTACTATGTGTCCCCAGTTATAAATGAATGAACAGGATGTGATTTACATCACGTCCTGTTCATGCATGAGTTTCTCAATGGGGAGAAGCACTCTGTACAGAGGCTCCTCCCCATTCAGACACTGCTTGATAGTAAAATATTTTCTGAATGAATGGGAAGCCTCTTTGCTTTCCATTCATTAAAAAGCCCCTTGATAACGGGAAATATCAAGGGGCTTTTTAGACCCCTAATATTTCCCCGAAGCCCCCTCAAGAGTAAAAAATAAAAATAAATTACGAAAATTAAAAAAAATTAAAAAAAATAATGAAAATAAAATAAAGAATAGTAAAAAATAAATTAAAAAAACGTTTTTTTCTTGCCTCAGGCGCAAAAGGAGCTGGGTACGGCTATGCTCCCATGGTGCTCGTGCGGCTGCCGGCTGAATGTGTCAGACACTGCAGATGGAAAGGTGCAGGACACCCCATGTGCAACGTCGGCCACATGAGCACCACGGGAGGACAGGATGCCGGGACCTGTAGGGCGCACTGGAATGTAAGCCGGCCGACTCCCTGCGTTCAGGTGCGGGAGGGGGTGTGGAGCTGTATTGAAGTCAATGGCATCGCCCACATTGCGATCGCCCGCACTCGGAACGCAGGCACATTAGTGCCTGCATTCCGGTCCAGTGCGATCTGCAAAAATAGTGCTCGCAGCATTTTTGCGGATCGCACTGGACTGGAACACAGGCACTAATGCAGGCGATCGCACTGTGGGCGAGGGGCCTGCCTGCAGAGCCTGGCTGCGGTGCCATTGACTTCAATGCACCACCACGCCCCCTCCCGCCCCTGAATGCAGGTGTTTTTTCGTTGGTAGATCTCAATGAGCTCGTCATTTGAAAAGTAGATCTCCAGACGAAAAATAGTGGGCGCCCCTGCTGTAAGGTATAATAATGTTTTGGGGGGCCAGCTTCTAAGAAAAGTAATGTTCATTAGCATGAGCTGTAGGGGTTTTGTACTCACTGCTGATCCATGACTGGTTAATTTTAATAAACTACTCTCTACACCGACGTCTCTTCTGCATGCTCTGCCTGCATAATATGCCCACTCCTAAAGAAAAAAGGCACATGTGCCCTGCCTCTGATATGTGTGGCCTGACCCCTGTTTTGTCCTGTGGATTAGGATTTAGTTGCCCCACTACTACATGCATGTGAAAAAAACTGCTGCCTTTCTCTTTAGGCCTCCAAAACATGGCAAATACAGGAGATTGCCTAAGTCTATTAACAGCTATAGTAATAGGGGGATTGAGAATGTGGTGCTTTGGTGCACTTCTCAATGGAGAGAGAAAAAACTGTTTGGTCTATTCACTGTGAATGCAAAGAGTTGTATATGCAACCCATCGCAATACTCTTCACAGTAATGTAGCACAGTTTATACAGGGTGTGTGTGTGTGGAGGGGGGTTCCTTGTGCACTTTGTAACCCATTACACTGTAATTCAGTGTTATGTAGCACAGAATAGCATTGTAAAGTTCTGTATGTAGTGTTGCAAGTTATGGTTGAATTATGTCTGCGAGATATATATTTTTTAATTTTCAGGCTTAAAATGTGGATTATAACATTTGTGCAAAAGACACATTGTCAGTGAAAGGGTCAATACACTTCAATCTTATGCTAACTATGTTTTTATTGTATGATTTATATGAATTCAGAGATTAAGAGTGTCTGAAGGAATCATAGAATCTTGGGGGAATGAGAGACATAAAGAGAGACACATAGGTGCATTTAAGATTGTTCATATATGCTGGATGGAAGGAGTGTGTATCATCATGGTGCCTTTGTCATCAGAGGTCTAGAAACACATAGAAATGAACTCACAGGGCTTTTATTTTTATTATTATCTGGTATATTTTCATTTGGAGTATTTCTGTTCATCGGTTTCTGGGCTTTAATAAACACTAGACTCCATGGAAAAGAACCAAGGTTGCCTGAATATTTCATGAAGATAACATTCTACAGATTGCTTTCCCAATGCACAGAGATATATATATATATTTATAGACATTTATCACTACATACAGCACTATACTGTATACTGTATAGAAGTAACTATCTCTCCTTGAAAATGCTCTGTCATCTGTCCCTATCTACTTCAACTCCACACACACTGACAAATGTATGATGGCAACCCTGACTTTTATAGGGAGGAGGCTGGTACATTAGAAAACCACTATGTTACCCTCCATGCCCCTCTATGGAAGTGTATTTCTACTTTTGCAATTGAGAAACCCAAACTATATGTTTGTTATTTGTTCCTATTCACACAGTATACCTGAAAATATATATATTTTAAATAGTTCTTTCCTCTTAGCTGTTTCTTTAGTGAAGACCTTC
Source organism: Nanorana parkeri (assembly GCF_000935625.1). Taxonomy (NCBI): domain Eukaryota; kingdom Metazoa; phylum Chordata; class Amphibia; order Anura; family Dicroglossidae; genus Nanorana; species Nanorana parkeri. Next base: position 618,317 of record NW_017306504.1, on the reverse strand, counting down.
ATGCAGATTTGCAGTATACTCTGAGCAGTTTGAAAATGAAACTAGAGGGACAAACTGAGGGTCAGACTGAGCTTCTTGTCATTAATATACAATGGTTCTAAGTCTGTAACCCTTTGTTACGGCAGACAGTGTTCAGATCTAATTTACACTATGCTAGTAGGGAACCAATGTAGGATTTTTAAGCAAGTAAATGGGAACATTCAATAAATGAAAATAAGTGTTATCCAAATTTGGCTGCAGAAGTGAATAAAGTGAATATGTGAGCTCATCTTACACTGTAAGGTGGCCCCAGATCTACAAAGCAGCTACATCCAGGTAACCCTTACAACCTAAACACCTACAACTTGAATGGCAACATTCATATAAAAGTGGGTGTAATTTGGATTTACTCGAGGACCTACACCTGCTTTATATTTGCTACATGTTCCTATTCATTTACCTTTTTAAGATGCTCTTTTTGCTAACTCTGGGACTGAAAAATCCTGCTTAGTTCTCACTGTCTGGGGTGTTGGGGTGAGTTTGGCTTCAAATCATTAACCCTGTCTGTAGTGTCCTGGCAGATTTTATTAACACTTGTAAACAAGATCATCAGAACTGTCTGTCCTAACAAATGGTTAAATAGTTAATGAGGGGGAGCTCAGTCTCTGCTTAGACTTTCTATTAGAACAATCAGAGTTTCCTGTTACTAAAACTGAGAGAGAAGCTTGCAAAGGCCTGCAACTCAAACACATCTAACAGGTAAGAAATATATTTTTTAAATATCTGTTTTCTATAGCTATGCTGTGTGATTAGGAACACATACACATGTAGGAAGGATTTTCTCAGTTTTGGCTACAAAAGGGGTAATATACTTTGAAGAAGCTTATACATACTTGTTTTACCTTTTAGTCAACATTTTATTGCATCTCAATGTTGTTGATATCCAGCTGCCTGTTTGCAGCCACGTCTTGTCTAGGTGCATGCACTCCAGAAAATAATGCATGGTATTTCCCAGGGAGAATTTCCTGTTGGACCATAATTTGTGTTGAATTGGCTACTAGTGATGGGCTCGGGCGTGTTTGCAGCTCCACATGCCGAGCCCGCCAGGAAGCTGACAGCTCTGCAGCGCCAATCACAGGCACTGAGACATATCCTGATCTCTGCAGCTGTGGACCGGGATAATGTCTCATTACCCTGTGTTTGGTGCTGCGCCACTGTCAGCTTCCTGGCAGGCTCGGCACGTGGAGCTGCGAACACGCCCGAACCTATCACTATTGGCTACTTGTAGTTTCTATTGTATGCCCATGTGACAGATTGGCAATGCAGAAGCAAGATTAGGAAGCAAGGACAGAGCATTATAACTATTAAACAGACAGCACATGAAGAAGGGCCTATATGGATTTCCAGAAATTATTTGAATGAAAGCTTCAGATTTAAATATATTAAACATAACTTTTGAAATGGCATTAACATGTTAACGTTTGCTGAGATTGTAGTAATTCCATAGCCTCTAATGTTTACATATACCGGTACTTTATTAGCATTGAGTTCGGGATTAAGGGCTAAGGTCATCTTTTAGACCATAAATCACACACAGCAAATCTTTGTCTCAGCACTAGTATGATCTCAGCAATCTTCAGGCAATTAGCCTCTCTACACTCCCAGTGGCAGCACCTCACAAGGTCAGGGAATTCTCTCAGTGCATGCAAAGGTAAAAACAGAGTGCCCTTTCATGTGCAGAAAATGTTAATAAGATTACAAGTTCCATAAATAAATGTACTCACAAACGCACAATATATGGCTCTGAAGAAGGGGGCATGCCCCTGAAATGCGTCAGTCTAAGCACACAGCGGCCAGAGCAGAGAGAGATGTGACTGGTGGCTGTTTTATTGAATGATTGCCAGAGAGTAATAATCTTACAATCAACACTTTTGCAGGATATTGACAATCTGTGTGTATTTGATGCGTTTGTGAGTAAATTTATTTATACAACTTTTAATCTTATTACATTTTTCGGCACATAAAAAAGGCACTCTTTTTGTATAACTAACCAATAATGTAAGCATAATCTTCATCTTGATGAGTAAACCTTTATAAGTTGTATGAGCAATGGTAAGGACAGAATCATTCTGTGAGCCACTATACAGGTCGTTTCTCCACATGTGTGTGTCAAATAAACCCTTATCTGATTTGAGATTACCTACAGAAGTTGCTGCATCGGTCCCTCAAACTTTCCTTATTCATGGATTTTTCTCAAAGTAAGGGTTGTTTTTCGGAAATTGCTTTGGTTTTGTGAGCATATTGTATTTGATATATGAAAAATTAATTAAACAAAATTAATTTATTTATGAATACATAAGTAAATGTATATTTTTAAATGAAAGCAGTGTAAGTTTCATCTCCCACCTTGACTGCCTTTAGGCGTTCCCTAAAGACTCATCTCTTCAGGGAAGCCTATCCCACCTCAACCTAACCACTGAACCTTCACATTCTCACATAATTCATTCCTACAGCTACCTCATGTATCATTTCCCCTCCTCTTTTAGATTGTAAGCCCTCAGGGGCAGGGCCCTCCTTACCATCTTGTCTTGAATTGTATTGTAACTGTAATGTCTTCCTTGTATTGTAAACCGCTGCGCAAACTGTTGGCGCTATATAAATACTATGTAATAATAATAATAATAATACGTTTCAAAATCTGTCCTTGTATCAGCCTTGTGTATCAGAAGTAGCACCAATAGCTGCAGTGCTGATGTTTTAACAAAGGACTTGCTGATAGAAGAAAGAGAGTTGATCCTTTCAGTCTGCCGCTGCTTCACCTTTCAGTGCCCAATCACAGGTGAAACAAGACCTGCAGGTATTACTGCAAGTACAAGTTCACCTTTGCTAAAATAAAACCCAGCCTCCCTTATTAATTCACTCCTTTCCTGTCCCGTTCCCCCACAGTACCAAATAGGAGGTGGAGTACCAATGGAGCTGGAGGTGGCTTTAACTTTCCATGTTCTTTCCAGTGCAGCCAGTAAACATCTAGTCTTGGTCTTCCCCCTATCTGCACAGTACTGCAATACAGGTATGACCTATTCAAGTCTATGGGACATTATAGGTTTTTAGGCAGGTTGCAGCCTAGGTTTTTGGGCAGGTTGCGACAGCCATTAGGGGGTTAAGTAGTAGTACTGGCCTTTGGTGGGGGGGGGGGGTGACACAGTGTTATCTATGGGAGGAGGCTAGGGAAGCTGGTGGAATTTTTACACAAAGCTACACTTGCAGCAAAGAAAAATCAGTTTTTTCTGCCCACTGGATGGACAGATATACAAATCAGCTAAAACAACTTAACTATTGTGCTCAACCATGTTAGAGATCTGTTCCAGTTTTATTAAACTGATGTGCAACATCAAGACTGTACAACTGTCCCTCTAGATCCTTGGTTCTCAACTGGTAGGTCGTGACCCAAAAGTGGGTCGCGGCCCCATGTTCAGTGGGTCGCCACATGCCTTCCACTTTTCTAGGTGAGAGGCTCCTCAGCCTCTCCCTAGCCTAGCACTGTCCATTCTTACACCAAGCAGCCATTCAAAATATGCTGCCCGGTGCCGAGTGTCGACTTGAGGTGGGGTGGGCTGGGAGTACAGCGGCGAGGGAGATCCATCCATACGTGCATTGCTTATAGCTTCCTTTCGTGTCCTGTGGAGGTGCCTGGACTGGAGTGGCATCACATTCTGGCTCCCGGAACCTCTACAGGCACGCATGGAAACTGTACAAGCAATGCACATATGGATGAAGCTCCGTCACAGCACAGCAGCCCACACTGCAATGCGTTTAATTGTAGTGCAATTTGGGTCACAACTTAATGACTGAGGACAAATGTGGGTCCTGAGGTTACACAGGTTGAGAGCCACTGCTCTAGATTACCATATTTTGTTGACCTACGCAACAATACTGCTCAGCAGTACACATTGGAAATAAACAAGACACAGACACAGACCCACAAATGACCTTTTGTATTTTATTTAGAGAAGAGACCTACATAAACTATGTCAGGATACATGTTTAATTACGCGTTCATTGATCAGTAGATGGGCAGTTAACATAACACTGAAGATTATGATAGCATGAATAAGAAGACAACAGATACATTTATCATAAATGAATATTTACAGCAGTAATGTCATGTGTTTATGTCTTTTTCTATATATATAATTATATATATATAGGTACAAAAAAGTATTGGTTAACAAAATTCAAGGAAAGTGTACACCATTTGTATGCAGCAGTAAGCTATGTTCTTAAGGTGGAACAAAAGAACCTTTGGACTCATCTTAGAACATACATGAGAATAATTTTGCTGAGGGAGACAAGAGGAAGGCATTGAGTACATAGATGGCTTTGGTGTTGTTATCAAACAAACTTCTATTACTATTGTTGTCACACTGTCATTCTTTGTTGCTTCAATAAACAATTAATTTTCCAGCCTTCACTTGAATGAACAGTATGCTACCTATGATGATTTACAAAATATAAATAACATGTTCTGTTGATTAAAGTACCATACCCACAAATCTAGACATATGTGCAGGGTAGACAAAGCTGAACCTTGAGTAGAATTCTTAGACTGCAGGTTAATATTCTAAGGCATTTAAGAGAAACTAATGCACACGATCATCTGAGTATAATATGTCCCAACAAAGTATCGGTGCACATGCATTAGCTCACTTTGATTTGCAAACAGGATGATGATCACTATGCCCTAAAAAGTCATTTGCTTTTTTCTTTTATATTAGAAATGAGTGCTGGGCAATCAAGCACAAACAGTTGAACATACACAAGTAATGAATACTTTAACATAGCCAAGTGGTTTTAATTCTAAATGGGAACCAAGGGGTTATCTGTAAAGAATGTGTACATTTGTGTATAGTGACTAATGATTCATGACTATGATGAGCTCTAAACATTTACTGCTGTACTTGAAGTATAACAAACTTAAATAAGTCTGATAATGTTGGTTTAATGAATGTGTTAACTATATTTCCAATCCTAGATAACAACGTCAAACTGGATGTGTATGGCAACTACTTAATACAATTGAACTGCTTGGTGGCCAGTGTATATGCACACAGCTGCAGTCTTGCTTTCCATTAACTGTCTCTAGAAACTGTTGCAATTTACCCCTTGGTATCCTCTCCTCATTACTGTTTTGTGATTAATTGATTGCCTCAGTTAGTACACAACTGAAGCAGCCAATCACAAAATAAACTTGTTCCGAGAAATGATAAAGCATGCACATGAATGAGAAAGCAAATGTTAGAGAAATCTGCAGCTGAGTAGCAAATATGACAAATATGATTACATAGTATTAAGGATTTCTTATATGTGTGAACATGTAAAAAAGCTAAATGGGTATCGGAAGATCAATTCTTGAATGCACAAACATAACGAATTATCAGATAATGTCACATCATTGTGTTATTTCAGGTATAGCCTGAGCCTGAAGCATGCAATATTACATTGGTGCAGTCTACTTTTCAGTAATGCCACAAACCCCAATATAAGAGAGAAAAGGCATTCATGACTTGTAGGCTTATTCAGTAAGGCATTGGACTTGTGATTTGTTAGGTTACTGCACGTTGCCCATTGCCTTATAAAATAAGCTTTTGTTTTGGGAACTAGTTGCTAAATGGAAAACACATTAAATACTAGGGACAATCCCTTGCTCTAGCCATGAAAAAAAATGTTGTCCTGCAATCAAATAGAGATTCCCTAACTGACATAAATGTGTAAAGAGAAAACATAGGGGCTGTCATTGCTGATCTTCTTCAGAAAATGCTAGTTGTCTGGTTGTTAAGCTGAATCTTTGGAATCAATGCTTCAAAGTCACTGACCCACAGAAATTATGTAGGTAAGGACAGTGTGAAAAGGGTCAGAAGTCATTATCTGCATGATCTAGATCCATGATTCTAACTAATAAAGAGGGCTGGCATGACTGCCAGGAAAATACTTTTTTTCAGCAGAATGAACCTCTATATTTTCTTATGGCACCCGTACTATAAACAGCAGAAGTAGATTTCAGAACACTGATTGCTGCCCCATATATTTTCCAAACATTATGCAATATATTAATGCATTATTAGTTAACACAGTTATACTGTGCTAAAAATAAAAACACAAAACCGGGTGTGTGTTTCATAGTGAAAAGGAAACATGTAGCATAAGTGATGATAAGCATGGTTCTACAGGGACGAAGTGTCTTTTTCATATACTGTCATTTTGTTGCTTTTTTATAAACAAGGTTAATATTTAGTAGCAACATAGGTTTGGTTTTACTTTTCTCTTTATCAATCTTCTCCCTAAACATCCTATATTGACCTTTGAGGGAATTGTTTATTTAAAAATGTTACGGATAAAAAAAGTATTTTTAACATATGCAATTAAAAAAAAGATATATTCTTCTATAATCCATTTAATTTACACTTTACAAATAAATACTCATATAGTCTCTAGTCATTTTTTTTTTAAATAAATGAATAATAGAGGTATCCCTGATTGTAATAATGGGTGATTTTTAACCTTCCCATTTGTAAGCAACAAAATATATCTATTAACTCATGTCTAATCATAAATAAACTTTGCTATGTCTGTAAAATTAAGCAGCCAAAATATATTCATAGATTTTTAAAATCTTGTTCTTTTGTAAACAAAACAAATGTATTCACTGAGTCATTTATGTTGACTTCAATATGCAGTTGACCTGATTGGTGGCATTCAGTGAATTTAAGTGCAAAAAAATACTGCTTGCTGCTTTTTTAATGTAGTCATTTAGTCAGTAGTACTATTAAAATGAGCTATAATCATTTGCATGTGTTGGGTGTTGTCAGGCAAAATTTGACATTATACATCCATCTTGGCCTTGTACTACAGTGCTTTAAAGGGAGAATCTAATTAGCTGCTGGTGGATACAAGGGCATTTGTTTCTTTCAATGGTTTGATAAATGCGGCCTTGTGTGTCTTATGCTGGCCATACACATCCAATAGTGGATTTTAATAGGATTTTATCTTTCTGAGATGAGTTCTATAAAATTATCTAGGGATGTATGATGATTGTTTTTATATTAGAGTGGGAAACTGTCCTGGAGGAAAAATCTAACAAATGTGACCAAATCAGTATTTACATGGTTGTATGGAACAACCATTTTTTAGCACATAATTGTTTGATACAAAAAAGTTATTACACTTTATTGGCTTATCACTGTGATTATGGGTGGCATAAGGACTCTCATTATGCTATTTGAGATTAGAAATAAATAATTGTGATCATATCAAGGATGTATTCTCACAAATATTTTACTCTGAGCCTTGAGAAACCTTTGTTAGTAGTTTTGGTGAAATTGTGTTACAGCATCCACAAATACATGATCACTTGTTGGCTAATCATTGCATTTATGACCATCATAAGGACACTTCTTATGCTTTGTGAAATTAGAGATGAATATTCATGGTGATAAAATGAGTATGCTCAAAAGTGTTTCACTCTGAACCTTGAACAAGTAGTCCACAGTAGACATAATTATTTATATTAGTGAACATGGCTGTCAAAATCCACCAAAATACATACTTCAAAATTAATCACCAAACACCCTATTATATTTGCATTCATTTTGCATCAGATGGTTGCCAGTAGGGATAAACAGCTTTGTCTACCATAGTGAGCAAATCTCTGTACAGGATGCTTTGATACATTGTGGTAGGTGCACTAAACACAGAAACATGAAAACCTCTTCAAAACATGTAAAAACCTGGCAAGTGAAAACAGTATCTTAACCAGCAAGGCAGACAAAATCATATACCAATTTCTAATCCAGCCTGAAGTGAATAGCCGAACGGTGTTCGGCTCACTTCACTTCTGATCGGTCATTCACTCGGCTGCCCTCGGCAGCTTTGTGAATAGACCCCTAAAAATCAAACAGCAATAATTTTTTTGTGAAAATTGGACCCCACTGTAGGTTTCAGCAATAAGCAGATCAAAGTACAGGATACCAAATGCACTATATTTAGTTACTCCACAGTAGTATAGCAATTTTCATTGATGTATATTTCAAAGCAGAGGTGATACCTGGAATATACAGAGAAAATCTATCACTGCTCAAAATAAAGTCAAGCAAGCTGTGCCACAATCACCTTAGGGTTGGAAGTGGGGGCTTAGGATGGAGGACTGAATTGATGTCATAACAACTTGATCTACTACTATCCACCCATAGTAAGTGGTTGGTTTAGGTAGCTGCCACCATTTATAAAATTAAAAAGAGACTTTTATCTGAAAAATAAAATTGAGTAATATACGTTGTTTGTACTAAATCTAGGGAATTAATTAGTTTCTGATCGGTACCTTCCATATTGTTTTCCTAATAGTATTTTTCATATCTTTAAAAAGTAAGCTGTGCCATACAGCTATCGAAGACAATATAATTCCATCACATACCTGACTGAATCTTTTATTTCTACACAGGTGCTCAGAAATGAATAAAAGGTCAAGTTATATAGTCACAACAAATCAGCATTTGTGTGCTTTCATAGGCATAACAACAGGCATAGATGAAAGCATGCTCCCAAAAACATGAACTAAAATAAATATTTGCTCATTTATACACTTTAGCTATGAGATACATTTACAAGTTTTTTTAAAGTATCTGATTTCAGTGGTGAACCTTTACTAAGGCTAAGTGTGATGTATAGATGAGACATTTAAAGTGACTGTTTGTGTGCCCTCCTGCGCTGACAAAACATTATTTGCAAACAAAATGTGTTATTTATATGCAAGTAGTTTAATAAATAGCCCTTTTTTATGTGGGCTATAATTAAGCTGTTATTTACTCTTCACTGTACCTTCTGTTTGCATGTGACAAATGATAATGATTGCTTCTTTTTCAGATCGTGCGTGGTGCTGTTTTTCTAGAGCATGTAGTTACTTGTGAGTCCCAGCATGAGTTTAAGAAACAATACATCAATGTTTGGAAGCAATGCCCGGTGCATGGAAAAGGTATATTCTAAAATCACAAAAAGCACTTTGGTATAAATATAAATATTAAAGATAACTGTGCTTACTTTTAGATAATATGTGGAACCAACTCTTTAGTCTATGAGCTAAAATGTATCACATGGACACAGCAGAATTGTAAAGTAAAGTAAAATGTAAAGTAGTAAAAAAATAACTAGTTGCAATTGTGCTTTTCTTGAGTGGAACTCCAATGGACTGCTAAAAGGTAATATCTGATTGGCTGCTAGGGGTGGAAAACACACATTTGTTTATGAGCTATTATTGTATCAAACACAAAGTAAAATCTACTAATATTTACTGTAGCTATACCTTGGAGTAAGTGAGAGAAAATGGTCAGCTAAGATGTAATAATAAATGAAAGAATATGAAACGTGGCATACTTAGCTTATCTGACACCCAGGGCTGCTTCATACAATTATTTTCAGTAACTTTAATGAAATCAAGATAATAATCATAATGACCAGGAAAGAAACAGACAGTGTACATTATAGTGTTCCCTCCCAATTGTGGTAAGTGGAGAAATGTCCCCTTACACAGGTGGTCAGTGAAGTGCACCCTTACACAAGTGATCATTGTTCCACCTTATCCTTCCCCATATCTACATGCCTGCAGCAGTATTAGGAGCAGATGCCTGCTCCTCCTGCCAAACACTCTTGTTGCTAAGCAACCAATAGGACACTAGGCATCTCCTACTGAATAGGAAGCGCACAGGACCAGTGCCACGAGATGCCAAAACGCAGTAGCCTGTCTAAAGCTCATCATAAACATGTGTCAGAATCCTAGGCCAGTTTGTATTTCCTCCCTGAACAGCTTTCATATGTTTCTTCTCCTGCAGCATGATTATCTTCAGTTACATCATTAGCCTTTCTCTTAATGGTTATTTCTGATCATTTCTGACCACATCATAAGCAGCATTTTATTGCAGACAGCTTGCTTTGGTTTCCTGTGCTTCTAAGATGTTGGCAGCTATGACTGATTAGTGACAAGGCCCTTAGTAACAAGATTGTCTTTGAACAGCTGTCTTCATATTAACTGGTACAGCAGGGCTAGTGAAAGCTAAGACGTAAAAAGGGAGAACAACTACTATTGTTGATAGATGTAAGCCACATCTAATAACAAAAATTAAGAATCTTTAATATAGTATCCTTACAGGTAAGGAACCATTTACATGCAAAGGTATTTTGGAAGCTTGAATACATTAAGGGACGTAATGTGCACATATAGTGATTGTTAACTAAATTCTGCAAAAAAAAATAATGCATATGTTTGTAAGTTTAAGTGACATAGACAGAGGCCGGAGCAATTTATGAAACTATTAGGGTGCCTGCTTAGTTGCAGCAATATATTTGTTTAAAGATATAAACGATGGGAAATAAACTGTGTCATTATAGGCACCACAGCAATGTTTTAATTTGCCCCAACCCTGTCACTAAACCATCTGCTAGACGGCTTGGTCTGTATGTAAATGTGGAGAAAAAGGCATATGAAACACAAATGCAATTAATATATAGAATACTATCATTGCATATAATTTATACATACAATTATTAAAATAATTGCAGTATAGTGGTCCTGTAACTTTAACTGTTTTTGACTAGCCCATATGAGACAAAATTATTTATGTAGCATAAAAACCTAAAGGTAAATAAAATGCATTTGCAATTCTGCAAGTAAATTACTAAATCTGAATAGTTAACATACATGTAATTTCCAAACTACTAGTGTTAAAGTGACATTAAACCCTCAGATTTTTTAACATACAACAATACTGTAATGTGTGGCTCACTGTAATCCATGGTTGTTTCCCTTCTCTTTGCTGCTCTTCCTTTTAAATCTGTATCTGTTCTCATGCTCTGCAGAACTTCTGTTTTGTAGCAAACTGCCTTGTCTCAGGAATGGATACACTGTGTCTGTGTATTAGTTTCTATAGGCTTGTAACCTGAGCAAGCACTACAGGAAGAGGCCCTGAGCTGAAAAGGGAAGTTCTCCCCAAGCATGAGAAGACATGAGGATTTAAAAGGAAGAGCAACAAAGAGAAGGGAAACAACCATGGATTACAGTAAGGCACACATTACAGTATTGGTTTATGTTAAAAAATCTGAGGGTTTAATGTCACTTTAAGTCTGTTTGGTATGAGGTAACTGCTAATGCAGCATTCATATGGACATAGGCGGGAAAGCATTAATGAATTGCAGACAATGTTTGCTGTCCATGGTGCTGAAGTCACATTATTTGTTAATGGCATATCTGTTAATTTACTCTGGCACAATAAAATGCACTTACAAGTTAAAAGATTAATATAGTGTGCTAAATAATAATTAAATATGAAAATCGTCAGACGTAATACTCATTTAGATCACAAATTCACTCTATGATTGGTTCACCTAAATCTCACATTTAAAAATAAAATAAAATGATGAACTTTGATTATCACTATCCCTGGATGCATCAATCATAGGTAACTGTGATTTCTGACCCCTGACTCTTAAGGTAAACTGCCAGATTCCCACAACATAACAAAGATAAATTACCGGTAAATGTGAATATTTGCTAAGTAAACCTGAAGAGAAAACACAAATTCTTCCAAAAGACCAAATTTTACAGTTCTTGTTATGGATTTTTTTTATAGATAATACCAAAGTATTCTAATATTTCTCTTCGATCTCCATTCATAAGTTAGCAGTGAGGTATTCCAATTGTCCTTGCTTGCTGTTTATTATATATCATGGGGAATGCAAAAGGAACAAAACAAATCTCCAATATGGGTGAGAACAGAGCCTAGAAGTATGGTTGAAGGATCTTACTGCTAGATTCCCTAGTAGACTTAGCTTTGAATGAATTTCAGTTCTACAAAGAAATGTGAGGGTGAGACAAATGGTTATAAACTACTCTAATTGCTGTGCATTGTAGAAAACTGGCAAAGGAAGAGGATCCACTCAATGTAAACGTTATTACTTAAAGTGAATCTGCAGTAAGTCAGATTATTGGTGGGTACATATCCAGCATATTAGGTCATTTCCTTCATAGCCTTACTGACCATATCCCACCCTTTATATCCATTGGTTTTCAGTTCTTTCAATCATGGGGGTTCAGCTTCACATGAGGGCATTACCACAGCCTTTTGTTTTCAAGAAGCAATGTCTGCCCCTCCCACCAGGCATAATCTTCCTGCACTGCATAACGAAACACAAAAATCTTGTGACCTAATGATGATGTAAACGGGTCTAACAAGACGTATGTAATGAAAAAATGATTATTTCATTAACGTATTAGTAAGGGGGAAAGGGGGAACCAGGGAAGGCAAACTAAAAACAGGTTACACTTTAGCGTTAAGCTGGGATCCTGCTCCATGCATTGTACACATCTGTGAATCAAGACTGTGAATCAACAGCTCAGTGGAATCATACTGGGATCTGCAGCTGAGAAATGAATGGTATAGATTTTTGCATCAATACTCAATACAGGTGATAGTACTGATATTTTGTACACTTGCCCCATGTATGTTGCAGTAGTGCCATGTTTACACCATTCTGTAACACTGCAGTTATCAGGGGCAGAGTTTAATATGATTATAGTCACAGCAGCTCATTCATACTAAGAGATAACATTTAATCGGTTGCTTTGTGTTGTAGTACTTTTCAAACCACAGCTACTCTTTATTTTGAATTGTTCTGTAAATAGGCCATGCAGCTTAAGACCTAAGGATGTTGTCCTCACCATCTAACAACAAATGCTAATGATCACTTCAGTAGCCTAAACATATTAGAAACATAATAAAATGTATAAGTCCGTTATAATATTAAACTGTCCAAAGATTTAGATAGGATATTTTATGACATCAATAATGCAAGAGAGGAGACATTTTATTTGCGGTATATAACTGCTAACGTCAGTACAATACTGATCGTTTCAAAAATGAGGCCTCTAGATTTTTATATTTAGTAGTTAATTGTCTGGAACAAATAGACACTATTCCACTGTAAACTCCAATGCACCTTTTGATTTTTATATTCAGATTGCTCTTTGCTTATGTCATCATTTATTTATGCATTCTATTAAAGCAACGCCATTCTAGGATAGCTAAACAAATAGTAAAATGAACAGGACATTGGTTACTGGATCTGCAATCTGGCAGTGGATGAGAAGGGCCAGTCTGATGATGGCTGAGCTACAGTATTATCACACTTTGCTATCTCACTAACAGATGTTTGTTTTAAATAAATGTCTGAATAAGAGCATCAATGTAAAATGTCCCATTACAGTCAGTTCTGGTGTCATCTAGGAACTTATAAGAGATAATGAGCTCTAACACTGAGTCTTTTATAACTGTAGAAAATATAGTTAAGTTTCCTAATCAGTATTTAGTTAGTATATATGCATGTTCACTACCAGTTTGTATCCATCTGGTCAGCCATTTTTTAAATTTTAAATGGATTACATAAACAAATGTTGCTGCTAACTTATAATGTTACGTTCAGTTTTCCCAAATAGAAGCAGTATGTAATATTTCAGATCTTTAAAAAATCTAATTTTAGAGGGGAAGACTAGTTAAACAATGTTCTATCTATCCATGATTCTAAAGCTCACCACACACTTACAATCTGATTGTACAATGTACAATGTTAAAACTACCAAAACCATGTAATATCAGCACCTTTCTCAATTATCCAATCAGTTTGTATCCACTCAGGAAGGCCCTTGAACTACATAGTTGTTGGTAGACCTAAAGGAGATTGCACAGCCAGATTGTGGTGAGCTTAATGTTTACAGACATGGTCATTATCTCTGTAACCTTTACATTAGCATCCAGCACTTAGACTTTCATCTTTCCTGAGACACTTTTAAAAGTGCCACGCATTTAAAAGGATGCTAATGATGGGCACAACACCATATTTGATTCATAATTAGAGCCCAATTGGTTTATTCAGAAAATGGCAAAGAAGAAGAAGGTAAAGCTCATCGATAAAGCTTGCTACAATTCTTACAATGTATTTTGATAACTTGGTATGGATGATTTTTCTTTAAAACATACCTATTATCTGAACAGTTTGTTCTATAAAAGTACAATTATCTTTGAAAGGAATCTCTTTTGTTTTCCTCTGCTTATAACCGTATTTTCAAATTGCATTGCATTTCAACCACTGATATGACACATAACATGGATGGTTCAGGCACTAGAGTCAGTCACTTTGCTAACACTTTTTCTTTGCTGTAGATTTGTTTGGTGTCACAGGTTGTCCATATTGAAAATAAAGTAAATATATTGTGATGGTCTACCTGTACAAAAAAATGTATACAGGTGATCACCATTTCTCATAAGAAGGAACATCATGGTAGCCATGCTTATATCATTGGTGGACTGCTGTTTAAAATCTCCCAGTTAGATATATCGAAGAATAATGGCACCAATGCTTACAGCGTGAAGATGGTCAGGCTATGGACAATTAAATATTTACATTTTCTTGACAGACAGTAAATGTTCTACATCAAGCACTTACTAACTTCTGTAGCTGAAAAGTGATTCATCCATTGTTCACAGCAGAATTACCAAAGCCATTCTCTCTGAAACTCAGTTCACCTTGCACCCTCCTCCCAGCATTGAGTTGGCAGCCTTATAGGAGGGGAAGCAGGGTGAGCTGATTGAGAGAACTGACATAACAAACTCATTGTCTATTCAGTGATTTTGCTGTGAAATTTTAGGAGGAACTGCTCTGCAGTGCCTGTGGCTAACGAGGTCGATGAGGGCTCATTTTAAAGCCAATTTACAGTTTGCTCAGAATTTTCTTACTGTCCAAAGCTTGGTCACAGGTTCACTTTTGGGGTAAAGAGCAATGAATAAAGTAATACTGGGTAATAATGTTAGAGAATGTAATAAATAGGTTATATAATTTAGTAAAGGCCAGATAAGGAGCATTTAGAGGTGATGTGTGTGAGAGAAGAGGAGTATAGGCTTGGAGCCAGTTAAGACCCTGGGCTATTTTACTGATTCGTGTACAAAATAAACATACAATAGAATCTTAAAAATTATCTGTACACACTCCCGGTAGGTAGAATGTAAGGTTTTAAGGGAACCTGTACTAACAAAATACAAGGGGCTGTCATTGCTGACCTCCTTCTAAATATGCTAGAACAAGCATGCAGATTATAAAGAGTGAAACAAAAACTCCTAACTATTTATACTTGTTCCCCAGTTACCTAAAACTGCAGCCAGTGGATAAGCATAACAGCAAGATAATTAGCATTTTCGAAAGGACTGCTGAGCAATGGCAGCCTCCATATCCTCTCAGTACAGGTTTCCTTGAAATGCCTTTACTAGATTTCCCAGCACAATTTCAAAAATAACAACTACTGGTATTCCAGGGTGAACGACACCTATAGGATGGAAGACCTGACTGCCTCCCTGAAAAACACTGAGGAGTGGGTCTACTTCAGGGATGCAGATGGCTACCTCCGACACATGACCCAATGAATTATGCCCAGACCGACTGACTTTGCTGGGGACGGATGGCATGGGAGACCCGGTACGGAGGTCTTAACCTCTCCCTCCCCGACCCCACCCCTCTCTTTCTTTTCCTGCTTCTGCTCTCTCTCCCCATCCCCGCTCACACTGCTCTGTTCTTCGCTGCTCTCCCTTTTTCATAACTTGTTCATATACTCCAGCAGTTGTGCACATGAGGGGCAGGAAGGCCACAGAGCAGCCCTTAACAATATGGCAGTGGATGTTACATGTAGAGTCATACATCATTAACCTTGACATTGCTTAGCTGCCCTAAGATGCTAAAGGAACATGGCTCCCCCTAGAGTTCTTCACCAAGTATTTACCCCATTATGTGATGGAGCTCAGATATTGATGCGGAACTAGTTATATGCCTGTAGGATTGTTGTTAATTTTCGTGACTATTTACGTTGACAGTTGGAAGATTTCTGTATGACTGATTGTTCGGACTTTACTTATAGTGTACTGTATTTCTACTGTATTGCCTGACGTCTTCAATAAAAGTTTTTGAATTAAAAAAAATAAAAATAACAAGTACACACAATTTAAAGAAAAGATTTTAACAAATACCTAATGAGCTCTTTTGGAAATGGTAATCGGAGACAAAATAGTTAATAGGTTGTAATTAGAGATATAAAAAGTTATAAAAACTATAAAAAAAGTTTGCTTTTTTTTGTTTAGACCTTGTCCTCCTTTACTGTTATCTTTCATCTAAGTCACTTTAGTTTAAACAGGGATAGCATAATTATCCTCTCCATTCTCTGTTCACCAAATATATCTAGCACATTTATAGTTATAAGTTACTAGCAACTTCTGTGATCAAACACGTCTGGAGCAGACTAAAATATTTTTGTCTAGACTAAAATATAATTTAACAAACTAGCAATAGGAGTTAAAAATCCCCAAATTAAATGTGAATAATTACCAGCAATATTTCCAGCTGTATTAAAACAAAGGCTATTGATCATATTTACTGTATAAGCAACTATGTTAAGTTCCAGAAGATACAGTATACAGATTTTGAATTTTATTACAATACTAGGAGCATTTTGTTATTGCAGTACTGGATCCTGTAATACTGTGATGTGGCATAATACCTAAGTTTTGTAAGAAGACAGTAAATATAAAGGTGTGTTCTGCTTGTCAAATTTCCTGTTTCCTTCATTTGTACATTACCCCAAGAGAGGATGTGCTGCAGGCCATAGCTACTGTCAGATTGGCATTCTGCCTAGATCTGCAGCTGTGCTTGTTTGAGAATGGTCACAAATACATGCTACTGAGGTCATACAGAGCAGACTGCATATCCCGCTCACTAACTAACCCCTTCATCCTTACATACATAGATTGAAGAGGAAAAGACGACATACAGAAAAGGGCAGAGATATGGTAGGCTTCAACTAGGATTTGCTGTGCCGCGAGATGTACAGTGTCATATGCATTACAATCAGCTCCTTCCTAAAATCCTCAGCTTAAAGGTTAACTTGGATGTCAGTGTCATCAGTGTAGAAATTACTTGGAGAGAAAGATCTTCTGAAGTCTTAATACAACAGTCAATTCCACCCAGTCAGCAGGAAATGAACATATTATTTTCTGCTTTGCCTTTTCAATGAAATTGTGCCAATTTTTGTCTCCTATTTCAAGCTCCAACTTGTTGGCTGTCTTTGGAATCCGGCTAGCATTAATACCTTCACTGTTACAGTAAGGAGATTTGTCATCTCCCAGCAGCTGTGTGTTAAACAAGAATGAAGCCTCAGCTTACTTATACTCAGACAGCAAATCACTTTGCATTTTCCAGTTTCACTGTCAGGCAGATGAGATTGTTGGGAGTTAGACTATGCCTGCACTGTCTAAGATAATTGATTCTAGCACTGGCCCATCAACATCAAATTTCACATTTTCTTTGCTAAATTTAAAACACGGCATGATCAAAAAGCATATAAAAAACAATTCCAGTTTTCTGCTTCTATCTATCGGGGCTAGCTGACTCAGATCATTTATTAACTGAACTTTGAATCAGAAATCCAACCAAAACTTTAACTAGAGTAACATTAGAATTTCTTTCAGGCTTGTAGTGATGTCTGTGACACCACTGGAACAATTTTCCTTTACTTTCTGCTGCACTGGCACCAGTAATTGGGACTGGAATTTAGAATAAATCTTTTCAATGGAGATGAAGCCAGCAATAAAAGCTGGACAGAGGTTCTCTACGAACGTAGTTTTTTTTTACTAGAGCTTTTCTTTCAGTTGACCTTGTGTAGTTTTGCATTTGTGCATCAGAGCATTTGAAATAAGCAAGTTTCCCCACATGGTTTGCATTCAAACAGTATTACCCCAATTGACATGCTTGCATATTGGTGGCAGGTTACCGTTAAAAAAAAACATCCATTTATTAAAAGAGTTTTACTTAAATAAATGCGTTGCTATATTGTTACAGATTTGTTATTCAAAGTGGATTTCTTTGTGAATCAGGGACAGAGTGGGTTTTTAAAAAGAAAAATTTGCAGTTCTCATATAGACTCATAATTTCTATATATCTGCACAAAGGAGCACCTATATTTCATAGCAAGAATATAATACTGATTTCCACCTCCATATTTACTTAAAGTGACATTAAACCCTCAGATTTTTCTAACATAAAACAATACTGTAATGTGTGCCTTACTGTAATCCATGGTTGTTTCCCTTCTCTTTGCTGCTCTTCCTTTTAAATCCGTATCTCTTTGCATGCTGGGCAGAACTTCTGTTTTGAAGCAGACTGCCTTGTCTCTGGAATGGATACATGGGGGTTGATTTACTAACCTTATAAACACACCACGAACGTGTATACACCTCTGCAGTGTGTTCCCTCCCAGCATGATCTATGGGTGGAATCTAAACACCTTTGTAATGTGTACACACCCAGCAGGTGTGTTGTGCAAAGCCCTGAAGGAATTCCAAGGTGATGTTGGGTAAATTAGCTCTATGTTGTGTTGCTTGTGTTGATGAATGCAAGGAATGTAAATGCATGAGCTAACCATTTTTGTCTAAACGGTGAAGCAGCATTATATATGCATCATGTGCATGATTTTTCCATATATGGCATTAGTGGAAATATGCTTTTAGAGACTTTTTGGTTGATAAATACGTTTTGCTGTGTGAAAATCACACACACCTGGTGTGTGTGTGTGTTTAGGTTAGTAAATCACCCCCATGGTGTCTGTGTGCAGGTTCACAACCTGAGCCAGCACTACAGGAAGAGGCACTCAGCTGCAAAGGGAAGTTCTCCCCCAGCATGAGAAGAGATAAGGATTTAAAAGGAAGAGCAGCAAAGATAAGGGAAACAACCATGGATTACAGTAAGGCACACATTACAGTATTGGTTTATGTTAAAAAAAACCTGAGGGTTTAATGTCACTTTAAATGTACCATATAATCAATTGTGAACTAGAAAGACTGCAGGAATTATTTTTTTAACCCTCTCCAAGATTGCTCGCATGACATTAACCTTACATTAATTACTATTCAATCTTGACTGCATTCCAGCTATGTGTTAAAGCTGTGTGATCAATGCAAGTAACTTTAACCTTAGCGCTTACCTATTTATGGTCAAATCAGGTTCTATGGCTTTGGGTGCAGATTTCCAAACATGATTTTCTAGAAGCAGGGTTCGCTAGAAAAAAAAATCATGCTTAAATGTTTTAAGAGACATGTATTGGGAATTTCAAGGACCCTGCAAAAAACATTTATATTTAAAGGTTTCATTTTCAAGGTAATTCTATCAGACTGGGCTCCTTTGGGTTTGTTTACTAAAGGCAACTAGGCTGTTCACTTTGCAGGGGAAGTTTTACCTTAGTTTAGTGAATGAGGTGACCCTCTGCTGACTTTCATTGCCCACTCATGTGCAAGCAAAAAATACAAATTTTTAAATTTTCATTGCACATGATTGGGTATTCTTTCCAAAGTAAAATTTCCCCTGCAAAGGGCAAATTCCCTTGCAAAGTGAACAGCTTATTTGCCTTTAGTAAAATAACACCCTTCCAATATTGAAAACACATTAAAAAAAAGGGGTAACAATATTGTGAGGACAGAAAATACACATCTAGCTATGAGGAATGCATGGCAGTGGAAATCTTAATGAGATCTTTACAACATTAGCTGCAAATTATTCTGTCAAATAATTTTTTAAAAGGGAATAAAATCATCAAATACAATGCTATAAAAAATAAATGTAACAAAAGAGGTGATCTACTAAAGTTTTGTCAGGTCAGAGAATTTGGCCTCTCCATAAACTTCCAAAACTAAATTGCATTTGTTTGTTTTTTGTTTGTTGTTTGTTTATTTTGCTCTAAACCTGATTGGATGTTTGAAGTTAATGTAGCTTGGCTAACCTGACAAACCTCGAGTGAACCACTCTAAAGATTTCTACATAGTGTGATCACATAAATGTCACCAATTCAGGTAAATAAAAAATTAACATCAGAAAGATTTTTATATATACATATACAAAGTAGAAAGGGGTGGATATTTACATAAGCGGCACAGTGTTTTTTTTTCCCTTATCATTCTTATAGCATTACAAACCACAGACATAAAACATTTTAAAAAAAGACCATCAAAAAACAAATGCCTCAAATTAAATATTAACAAATAGAGCATACATATCTTCAAAAGCAGTGGATTTATCAACACATATTGATAGGAGCAATATTATTGCAGCAGTAATCCAGGTAATGAACATGTAATTGGTATTTGAAGGCCTATTCTACTGTGTCTGCTTCTTTACCAGAATCCATGTGGAATTCATGAACTTAGTTTGTTCTTCCTGTAGAATGATTCTTTGATTTAATATGCAATCAATAAAATGTTTACAGAATGCCCCTCTGTTGATTGTTTGGAATCTTCAATTGGGGTGTGTTGTCTTTTCTCCCTCAGTACTCCAAGCTTCAATGGTATTATCATCTCTTTCTCTCTATCACTGCTCAATTTTGCAAAGAAAGGATAAGATTGGCCTCTCTTGACCCCTTCTTAATAACTGTGCCTTTGTTGTTCCACAGATTCATGAGCTTATCACATCATATACGCAGTTCACATGTTGAAGAAGCCACTTCCAATCCCTTATCACCAAAACCTTCATTTCTTCAGGAGTTAGTCAGCTCCTTTAGTTTCACATCCATTGTTTCAATTCTCTTGCACAAGGCCTCATCCGATGGTTTAAAGAAATAATAACAAAATACTGATTTTCTGCCTTTGAAAATCCTACTTTTGTCATTTGTAGTGACTTTGTAGATTATAACAAAAACAGAGAGTCATTTTTGGGGCAATGACTACACTGGAACTGAGCTTAGTGACCTTTAAGGAATCAGTATTTGCATTGGCAGTCTCCATAGTTTTATCTCTAACATATGTGTTGGATATACCTCCAATATCTGGTACCTGTGCCTACAAGACCCTTTTTAAGAAGTAAATGTCTTTTTTTTTCAGGAGTGGAAAAAAATGTGTATCCATTTTCAATCATAATATCTGGGGTCTTTGTAACATCAGTCCGTTTGCATATACTCCCAAGGTGATCCCAATTTACAGTATTCCATAGCTGGTTAACCACCAAAGCCATGCGACCTTTCACCAGTCATACATTTCACTAGTTTTGCTCTTTTTATGTATTTGGTATGATTATGAAATGTGGTTCAGTTCATAGCTTAATGGATGTAACATCCATTTCTTTATATCCATATCTGAGCCAGTTTATTCAAGTCTCTGATTAAGTCAATGGATTAAATAACACATAATTCATCAAGTAAATAAAAAAGAAAACCAAAAATATCACAATAATTTATTCATAACTAAAGTTCCCAGTGTCATGTATATTATGCAGTTGTGTAAATGCTATGTTTTGCTAATGTTGGTAAAAGTCTGGCTGCAATGTTATCTTCATTTCTATGGGGAAATAAAATTAAGAATGGGACAATGACATGAATACATCCCTCATTAAAATGTCCTCCTCTATTCTTACATAAATAATAATAATACTAATAATAAAGACATTTAATTTTATTTCTCTAGATTGTTTCAATTATGAAAATAAATCTGTCATTGTATAATCAAGATACGTATATAATTATGAATTTAACATGACTGGAAAGTCACTGGAACCTGACTTCCCAAACAACTGTAATTCAGACCTGAGACACACTACATATAAACATAGACATCCCAAAATACACCAGAAGTAGGAAGGACACTAACAAAACTATATCCATCCCTTACTAGACAATCCCCTTAACATTATTTTTATATTTGCGTACTTGTGAGAAAAGCAGTATGCTCTCTGTAATACTGGTTAAAGGTAATAAAGTACTGAAAATCACATTTTAAAAAATTAACTCATATTGTCTATTTTTCTTTTTATACTGGTCACATATCCCATTATCTTAAAAATGTTAAAAAAAAAACAAAAAAACAAAAAAAAAAAACAACCTAATAAAAAAGAAATACAAAACAAAAATAACAATATCAAGAACAAAAAATATTGAATTGACTTAAACAAAGATACTGTTTTACCCGTAGGTACCAATTCCAGAAATCAGAAATCCTATACAGGGAGGATTTAACAAATTATAAAAAAATTGTTCTTAAGTAGTTTAGTAGGTAAATGTACAGTTTCCTCAAAAATGGCTGAATTGCTCTTCCTATCACACCCCAGCTTGACTCAATTTGCTGTTTCTCTTTGAGTACGCATGCGAGTCAACAAACTGTTGTACTCAGTGAGACAATGCATTTGGTTGTTGCAATCCGCCACTGTATATACAATAAAGAATAAATGCTCCACAGACAATGGCGTCATCTTAAGGCTTGATGCCATCATGGAGGTTTTGAATAGGATTGTCTTTATGCATTTAGTTGAGTACTGAGCTTTGCAGACTGGTAGAACTGAAGCAAAAAAAAAGACAACCACCTTTTTCAGTAGTGGAATTTCAGTTCCCAACTCTTCTTCTTTACTCAATCTGTAACAGCAGAGTCTTCCAAAGTGGTTGTATTGGGGGAAGATGTAGACAAAAATTAATCTGCTTTTACAGATTTACTTCCGTGTTGTTATATGTTGCAGGCACTTAAGTTTTTTGTTTTTTATATTTTTTTCATTTTTCATTTTTTTAAATATGAAGACTTTTTTCTTGGAAAGGCAGGAATAAGGAAGGAAAGGGTAACTAGGGTCAGAAAAACTTCACAAATGGCCTTGGCTAGCCTAGGATGTCCAAGTAAATTGGAGAGGCCTTTCCTAGGGCTTGAAGAATCTTGTAAATTTCTTTGATGTTTAACCGCAGTTGAGGCTCTCTCTGCCAGCATCCCAGCATAATGTCATATACTTCCTTTAGGGCCACCCTTGGTCTTTCCAGCACACGTCCTTGTGTGATGCATTCAATAACCTGAAAGAATGCAGGAAATAGTTCAATATAAATGAGAAACAAAATGACAATATATTATGTAACAGCATGTCTATGGCATTAAGAAACAAAGAGATAAAAACAACTATTTTAAAATCAGATGACTAATCACTAGTTGGTAAAAATGAATTGAATGACTAGTGCTTGCTTTTTCTTCATATATAGGTGAATGCAGACAACATTTGCATCTATCAAATACACCTTCTATACTGAGGATACATCTGTGACCATATGTGCATTATTATTTTTTGACTAAACACTTTCTCTAACAGAGCATATGATGGCATATTAGCAAAGGATTTCTGTTGTAGAAAACCTGTTGCAGAGATACTTGTAGCTATGAAACAACAAATTATTGTAGTTATTGTTTTCATATTTTGTACAGTGAATAAAAATGACTTTACTATATAGTAACAGTCTGTGTTCCTTCACAATGTTAATAGTCTTTATAATAACAAGTCTGGGGTTATTTATGGCCACAGCCTCAGCCTTTACTGCTGTTTTTCAGTTGATGCTGTTCACTGGTCAAGAAGCATACTATAGATGTAATAGAACTGGACATCACTCTTGTTTGTTTTCTGGTCTGTAAAGTAAGGCTGTCAGTTTTTTTTGTACTGGCAGAAGTAGTTTAATGTTTAGGTGGGATGGAATTACATTAATTTCCCTTGTGTATAAATGTACAGCAAGTCTTATGACCACTAAATATTCAACTCACTGTCCATCAGAAAGCACTCCATCAGTTCACTTTTCTCTCTCTCTTTGTGTCTACTCATCTGCTTTGTCTATGCTGGTCTAACTTCTTGCAACATTATTGCTGTTTTATGAACTCTCAAATATCCACATCATTTTATTTAGCCATTATTTATTTTTCACAACAGTCAACTAAAATGCATATTTAAAGTGATATCAAAGTCAAAAGGTTTTTAAGTGGTTCAAATGCTGATTAAATCACTTACAATGGATGCTGCTCCTTGATGTTTAAACATTTTAGTTTTCTGCAGAATTACCTAGACCCCTGAGCCCTGGCTCTGATATCCTGTTTTAAAGTTGCTACTTTTCCTTTGAGGGTCCTATGGAGCCTCCCTTGTGTGTGCTAGTAAACTGTTGTTGTCTCCCAAATACACAGGGTCAGCAAGGCAAGCCACTTCCCTGCTCCCTGCTCCTTCTTCCTCCCTTCTCCCTCCCTCCTTCCTTCTCCCCACTACAAGCTAGTAGATGGGCAGCTGCAAGAGATTGCTCTTTCTTTTCTGTAATCTTTAATTGAGCATGAATTGCCAGGGAAGCAGCATTGAGAGAGCTTGAGCCAGTTGTTTTCAAGTATGAGAATTGCAAGTGCTTGGGAAAAGATTTTAAAAAATACTAGGTAATCTACTGTATATTTGATTGATCTTGTCTCATTATTGAAAAAAAGTTTAAGGGGTCTATTCACTAAGCTGCCAAAGGATCTAGCCGTAGCTTCGGCTGATCCTTCGGCTAGCTTCGGCCCCAGGACCCCTTCGGTTCAGGAGAACCGAGGGGGTGCTGTACGGGCTATTCACAATAGCTCCAGCCACTTGCACAGACAGATCAGTGTCCCTGGTTACCAGGTAACCAGGGACACTGATCTCCAGATAGCCCAACTCTCCCGGACGCCCCAGGAGTCTCCTGCTATTAGATAGCGGCTCCCGGTTGCCCGGGAGAGAAACACTTTCTCCGGGAAAGTTTTACTCTGCTCAATCAAGCAGAGTAAACCTTTCCCTGCTCTGTTGTATTTTTTTTTATCTGACATCGGAGCCGTTGGCTGCCGTCAGAATAAAAAAAAAACCATAGGAATGCGTAGCTACATTCCTATTGGCTATTGCAATTTGCAATAGCCAATAGCAAACTAGCTTTTGCACCCGCCCACTGCTGCTGTCAATCAGCAGAGGGGACCTGAAGTTCTCCATAAGGTCCCCTCTAGTGATTGACAGCAGCAGAGGGCGGGTACAATAGCTAGTTTGCTATTGCAAAGTGAAATAGCCACTAGGAATGTAGCTATGCATTCCTATGGTGTTTTTTTTTTTATTCTGACGGCAGCAGAACCGCCCTGCCATTAGAAAACAGTTGGGCGGAGATAGCTGTCACTGCTAGCTCTGCCCAATCATTTTCTATTTTATTTTTTCTACTTGTTTAACTGTTTTTCTATTCTGCTTGGTACCACAGAGGTACCAAGCAAAATAGCTGAGCTGAATGCCGCTTGGACCGAACAGCAGCGAGTAGCCTGCCAGATGTTCGGCTTAGCCGATCCAGATGTTGGATTGGCTGAGTCGAACTTCTTCTGCACTTCGGGTCGGCCGAACATGCTGGGCATGTTTGGCCGACCCGAAGCCAGCCAAAGCTACCCGATGTACAGCTGATTTCAGCCAATATACGGCTGGAATCAGCCGTACAAGCCTGAAGTGAATAGCCGAACAGCGTTCGGCTCACTTCGCTTCGGGTCGGTTAGTCACTCGGCTGCCTACAGCAGCTTAGTGAATAGACCCGTAAGAGTTTAATACTATGTTAACTCTATGCACACTGATTTTTTTTAGTGAATTTATAAAAACCGCAATATTAACCATATATCCAGCATTGTCCCCTACAGAATCTTCACTCCACTGTCAACCACTAGTCCTCTTCCAGGTTCAATGATGGCCCCCATCATTCAACCTACTTCCTTTGAGCCTAGGCTGTCATGGGCATACCATATGAAGACAAAAAGCGCCAGGAAAGACCACTCCACTGAAGGGTAAACAAATAAGAGTTCTACAGGTCGCTGCCCCACTTCTGCCAGGGAGACTGTAATATCTGAAGAGAAAACACAAACAAGGGGCGCCTTCCCTAGTATAGATACATTTTATTACAGTAAAGGCAAAGAATAGGAATTGTACTCACAAGAGTAGATAAACATAAGCCTTGAAAAGTAGAAGTTTTAACTCATACTGCAAACCAGGATCCTGATTATGTTTTATGTTTTAGGCTTATGTTTATCTACTCTTGTGCGTACCATTCCTATTCTTTGCCTTTACTTTAATAAAATGTATCTACATTAGGGAAGGCGCCCCTTGTTTGTGTTTTTTCTTGTCATGGACATACCCCTGTGGCTGCACCACCATGTTGACCAGAACAATAAAAGAACAGAGAGCAGGCTCACCTGGATGCAGCCCTTTCCTTTTCCAGAAACACACCAGACATTGCCTAAGACAGCTGAAGATGTCCAGTGTGTGTCTGCACCAAATACAAAACAGCAAGAATGGCAGCTGTTCGGATATGTTTTAAAGGCTAAAAGCGAAAGCTGCACATGGGCAGGTCAATATACAAAACCATACAAAAACAATGATGTGCCGTTAATGATGAAAAGGCTGCCTCCAAGTGAGTCTGCTCTCTTGTTGTTTGTTGCAATATATATCCCACAGCTGTAAACTCAGATAGTTTAGTATTAGGGACCATATTTATTACAAGAGTATGATGCAGCAGTGTGGCTTCCACATGTATTTAAAAATGTATTCAACAAAAGTTTCTGTTTTTAACTTGAGTAGTTGAAACAGATTAGTTAGGTTTTTACTTCTTAACTACCTTAGTTTGCTAGGGACTCCCTGTATATTATGTTGCATATTGGCCTCACCATGTGTACTTTTGCCATTTTGTCATGTTCACCCTGACCTTTAGTACAACACCACAGAGTAGGGCTGAAATTATTATATCAGCACCAATCTCGGCATTGTTGAATATCTCTGATTGATAAGGTTTAATAAAGAGGAAGAAGACCCAAAGTTGCCATGTGACCAGCCAGATAACCCCAGGAAAAACAGATATTGAAGTAATTTTTAAAGAACAGGTGTGGGAAGCAGGGGGAGGACAGGGTAAGACAATAGACATTTTATGAAATCATGGTTCTGCATTAAATAAACTGACAAAATAATATATAAATCAAATCAGTAGGATATGTGGCAAACTCTATATTTCTGAGGTGCAAGAATGCTGAACATCTCATTCAGAACTATAACACATCTAATTATAACTAAAATGTGTGAAATAATCCCTGCACAGTACAGAGAGGAAGCTATATTAGCCACATGAACCAAGCAGAATATTTCACCAAAATTAGTTAAGTGGCAAAGCAGTATCAATTAAAAGTTGTACCTCTGTGTTAGAGAGCTGGAACCAAGGTTGTTTTCCATATGTGAATATCTCCCAAAGAATAACTCCAAAACTCCACACATCACTCTCCGTGGTAAATTTTCTGTACATAATGCTTTCAGGTGGCATCCAGCGAATTGGCAGCATTGTATGGCCCCCCACCTGGAAAAAACATTATATTTATACATACCTTGGAATAGTAAAGTTTACACAACTCTCATAACTTGTGATAAATGATCAGAACTCATATCTTTATTTTTGCTGGTAATTTTGTTTTGGCAAACAAGATATATATTTAGGAACAACAACTTTATGGCCTAAAATACGTAGTTTTACTATTGGCTATTGCAAATTGAAATAGCCAATAGTAAGCTCCCAATGCTTTTGAATGGGAATTCGTCTTATCGCTCGTCGAGCCAGGAGCCCCCAGAGCGCCCGGGAGATTTTTAATTTTTTTTTTTACAGCAGCAGAGCCGCCGGACAATAGGAAACTATTGGGTGGAGCTAGCTGTCACTGCAGCTCTGCACAATCGTTTTCTATTAACTTTTTTCTACTTTTTTCACTCTTTTTCTGTTCTGCTCGGTGCCTCTGAGGGACCGAGCAGAACAGCCGAGCCAAATGCCGCTCGGCGGCATTCGGCTATTCTCTCACTGCTGTTCGGGATCTTTCAGAACTGCCCAAACAGAAGTGTGAAGCCTGCCGGAGGTTCGGCTCAGCCGATCCAGATGTTGGATCGGCTGAGTCGAACTCCTTCTGCACTTCGGGTCAGCCGAACATGCTGAGCATGTTCGGCTGATCCAAAGTCACACGAACCAAGCCGATGTACAGTTGATTTCAGCCGATGTACGGCTGAAATCAGCCGTACCAGCCTGAAGTGAATAGCCGAACAGTGTTCGGCTCACTTCACTTCTGATCGGTCATACACTCGGCTGCCCTCGGCAGCATAGTGAATAGACCCCATAGATTTGGCAACCAATAACTGCATGAAGCTGCACAATTTTTTGATCAGTCATAAGTCAGTGTTCTTATGAAGCTTAGATTATAGACTTTGCTTGTATTAGTTTTACCAGCTAATAGATAACTCAACAAAATAAAATAATTGTACTTTAGATATTATTGGGTTTTATTTTTCTGCAGTTATTCTTCTGGGGCTTATGAAAAGCTCTTGCAATCTGATCAGAAACACTCTGGAAGATTAATTTAGATTTTGCAACCCCCTAGAGGGCCAACGTGTTTTGTTGTTACATCATTTTACTGTTGTCCCCACCTAAACCAACATTCAGCCTAAAGTTCACCATCTCTATAAAGGTCTAAGTACACCACATTTACTATATTTCCCACAGCTTATGTAAGTGAATACGTGTGAACAGCTTCCAATAAATAAATCAGAATTAAACTTTGAGATGGTAGAGCTTGACACCGCACTGCAGATGTCAATTTCGAGTTTATCCTCACTGTGTAATGCATAGTATACAATCTAACACAGATTTCAAGAGTAACCAACTTGCTTGTAGCATGAGACAGATCTGTTATGTGAAAACAGCACTGTTTTAAAGAAATCTGTGCCAATGGTGTAAGCAGGAAGCAAAATGTTCAGAATTCCATCTTAAAGAAATAAGATTTACTGCACAACAATTTTGCCCAACGTAAAAACTACACTCTAGCCTATGGCATTGTACTAGGTTGAACAAATTGATCTTTCAGATGTGTAATATCATCTACAAAGTGGGAAATCTTCAGATAGTGTCTAAATGATACCTTGCCAGTTAAAAATTAAATTTGGTTGTCTTTCCTTGACCGACATTTTGTGGAGGCCTACAACTCTTTGGGGTTGATTTACTAACCTTATAAACACGCCACGAACAAGTATACACCTCTGTAGTGTGTTCCCTCCCAGCATGATCTATTGGTGGAATCTAGACACCTTTGTAGTGTGTACACACCCAGCAGGTGTTTTGTGCAAAGCCCTGCATAAATTGCAAGGGGATGTTGTGTAAATTAGCTCTACATTGTGTTGCTTGCGTTGATGAATGCAGGAATGTAAATGCATGAGCTAACCTTTTTTGTCTAAACTGTGAAGCAGCATTATATATGCATCATGTGCATGATTTTTCCATATATGGAATTAGTGGAAATATGCTTTTAGAGACTTTTTGGTTGATAAATAAGTTTTGCTGTGTAAAAATCACACGCACCTAGTGCGTGCGTGTGTTTAGGTTAGTAAATCACCCCCTTTATCTCATAAAACTAAACTGCCTACGGATACTCTTAGGGCCTTTAGCACTGTTATATCTAAAGAAGATAAAGACTTGTCTCTTTGCTTCAGTTATCACCCTATATCCCTATTAAATGTGGATCTGAAGCTTTTTACTAAGATTCTAGCAAACTGTTTGCTTCCACATATCCCTCCTCTCATCCACCTTGATCAGGTTGGTTTTACTCCACAACTTCAGGCCAGGGATAACATTATTAAAGCCCTGAACTTGATACATCATACCTCTTCTACATCATCCCCATGTCTTTTCCTTAGGAGTGACACAGAATAGGCGTTCGATAGAGTCAGCTGGTCTTTTCTGGATGCCGTCCTGCAGTACATTAAACTTGGTCATACGATGTTGGGTTGGTTCCGTGCTCTCTATTCCCATTCTACAACTCGAGTTAAAGTTAATGGGTTTCTTTCCAAACCATTCCAAATTGCTAATAGGACCCGTCAAGGTTGTCCCCTTTCCCCACTCCTCTTCATTCTCTGTTTCAAACCCTTTCTTTGCACCATTTGTAACAATTCAGATATCAAAGGTGTATGCATAGCTGACAGGGAATACAAGATCTCTGCTTATGTGGATTATTTACTCTTCTCGCCATCCTGTCCTGAGGTGTCCCTACCGATACTCTTGAGGGAGCTGAAGGTCTACGGGGGCCTGTCCAATTTACAGATTAACCCCCAGAAGTCGGAAGCTATGCCGGTAGCATTCTCTGCTGTAAGGGAAAAATGGTTGAGAGACAACTTCCCTTTTAAACAAACGACTACGGCCATTAAATATCTGGGTGTTTGGATACCTCATGCAATAGAAACTAACTTTAAACTAAACTTCCCTCCCCTACTCTCGCATGTACATTCCCTCCTGGAACAATGGAATATCGGCAAGTTTTCTTGATTCATCCGATGCAATATTCTCAAGATGACGATTCTCCACAAATGTATTTTTCTTTTAGATGCCTTACCTATACATGTCCCTTCTAAGTTCCTAAAATCCATACAATCAACATTTTCTAGATTTCTCTGGTCCAATAGTTGTTCTAGGGTGTGACTGCAGACACTTATGACTCCATGGTCTAGTGGAGGGATAGCTCTCCCGGATGTGGCTAAATACAAGTTAGCCTGCTATTTGACTAGGATGATCGATTGGAGCAGGCACGGCTCTTCCAAACTGTGGGTTCATTTGGAACAATCTTATTCTTCTTTTCCTTTACAAGGTCTTCCAGGGTGTTCAGTGGAGAAACTTGGTTCTTTTCCTTTGAAAAATCACCCTCTCATAGGGGTCACTCTAAAGCTCTGTAGTACTGCCTTGAGGACCCTTTCTTTGACTGCACTCCCTTCCCCCCTAAACCCGATTCTGTAAAATACAGAGTTTACTCCAGGTATACCGTGTGATTCTTTTACATATCCAAGATCGCAAGGCAAACTTAATGCCCTGCACTAGCGTAAGAATTCCTCTTGGCCTTCTATCCCTGAGCTGACGGCCTCTGAGGGTACTTTCCTTTTGTCCCTTTGGTCAGATTTACAATTACGCCACTTCTTATGCTCCCTTCACTCTCCATCTCAATGTTGTAGACCTTTATCTACATTTGAAAAACTTTGCTCTGAACCTGGTATACGGCATCACTCTCTATCTCCGACTTATGGCCTTTTGACCACACCTGCTGCTGATTTTTGCCCAAAATTAATTTCTCAATGGGAAAAAGATCTGGAGAGGTCCTTTTCCGTAGAGGAATTAATGAAGATTTTTTTACTGTCTTCGAAAATGCCAGTTTGTACGAGAATAAAAGAACTTAATTACAATGTACTTACGAGATGGTATTGCGCATCGATACAGATCCTCCAGTTTGACCCCTCATGCTCCAATAAATGCTGGAGATGTGAATTTGAGCGCGGTACTCTGTTTCACATTTTTTGGACTTAAATTGACTGCATTCTGGGATCAAGTACAAGTACAGGTTTCTCATCGATTCACTGACTACCCAGTAACCCGTGATCCCTCCTTTATCTTATTACACCATAACTCAATCCAGATTAAAACCGCAGATCAGTATTAAGACACTTGGTAAAGTCCTGCATTACGGCTTGTTGGAAACAGCCAGCCCCCCACCACCTCATTTCAGCGTGGCTACACAGAGTAAAAGAGATTAACCGTATTGAAGGCATGATCTGTTCCAGGTAGGATCATTATTTTATTGGAATTAATTTCTCTTCTGACGTGACAGGAACAACATGAGTTGGGCAGGAGACAGAAATGCCCTTTTTACCATAGCTACATATAAGGGGGCGACATGTGTCTATCGATTTATAATGCCAGCCAGTACTGTGGATGGAACAAGGTGAACCCACTGAGTAGTCTACCGCCCCCATCTTGGTACCATGCCTATCCGTGACCTAGCTCTGAACACATCCCCCCCTCTCCACTCTTTCCAATCCTTTCCCTAAATATCCACCCCCCTTTTTTTTTTACCTTTCCCCATCTGTTTTTATACTTCTGCCTCTCTTCATTTGTTTCCTTGCAACCTGGACCTTACCTTTCTATAGGTTAAACATTTACAAGCTGTAGGATTATTTGCCAAATGGAGGGAGCATTTTCGACTTAAAGGAGAACTATGGGGTTAAGTATTTTCCCCATAGTTCTCCTTAGGGTAACGGGAGGACAAAACTAGCAAACTAGCGTCCTCCTGTCACCCTAGGCTCAGTATACCATGAGCTGTAGCTCGCAGTATACTGAGATGCTGCAGTATACCGCAAGCTGCTGCTCGTGGTATACTGAGACACCTCAGCTGAAGCGGATCCCGACAATTGTGCCGGGATCCGCACAGCTGCGTGACTGACAGCTGGCTCTGCCTATCTAAAGGCAGAGCCAGCTGTACCCGCCCCCTCCCCCGTCCGTTCCGCCAGTCAGCACTGGCAGATCGGAGCGGGGAGGGGGGAATTCAGCCCCTCCCCTGTCACGGCAGAGAGCTGTGACAGGATCGAGAGGTGAGCAAACGCTGGTATGTGTTCGCTCACCTCCTGATCTACTGAGCCGGCCTGTGACAGTCTCATTGTCACAGGTCGGCTAGAACTATGAGGTGAGTGAAAAGCACTCGCCTCATAGTTCTCCTTTAAGAACTTAAGTCACAATAGATACCAATTAGGTTGAATGTACTTAATCTGTCTGTCCTGCTACCTTTTTGTTACTGTCTACTGTTTTATTTGTTTGTACTGAACCTCACTCTGTCAGTGAATACTTAAATAAAGAATTTGAAAAAAATAATTAAATGTGTTTGCAATAGTACAAATTCTAATCAAACATTTTTAAAGGTAAAAGGGCATGTGTATGTCTGTTCATTTAATTACCTACTTGAAGGGGCATATCTAGGATTGTTAAAGGCCTGGGGAACCCTTGGGCACCCTGAGGAGAGAAGCAGCAATTTAAAACAAGTTGTAGCAAATATTGAGTGTGGCCCAATTGTGCTAACAGTGGTAGGGACTTAAAGAGGTATGGTTAAATAAAACCTGCCTACTGTTTGCACAACATACACATACATATTGTCCTGCAAGCAAGAGTCTGACAGACTTAACTATAACTGACCTGGAAAGGAGAAACCATGTGGCACGTTCTGTGTGCCATGGCTTACAGTGAGTGTGGCTAAATTTCTCAGCATATTGGGCACAGCCTATAGGAAAATGGTTAAATATTTTCTAAGCCTACTTGCAATACACAAAGCACACATACTGTATGCCATTGTCCTTGTACCCCCAAAATACTTCTACTTTACCACAAGTTAAGAGTTTCAGAGACACACATAAACATAAAAAATTGTCTTAAAAAAACCCCCAGAAAAATGAACAAAGAGTTAACACTTACAGGGGTTATTTACAAAGCTGACGAAGGTACCCGATTGAATAACTGAGCCGTAGTGAAGTGAGCCAAACAATGTTCAGCTATTCACTAAAGCTCAGTACGGCTGATTTCAGCCATACATCGGCTGAAATCAACCATACATTGGCTGCCTTCGGCTGCACTTCAGTCAGTCGAACATGCTCTGAATGTTTGGCTGAGCCAAAGTGCAGAAGGACTTCAACTCAGCTGATCCAATATCTGGATCAGCTGAGCCGAAGCTCTGGCAGCTTACTTGCTGCTGTTCGCCTAGATTCTCACAGGGGCTGAATGGCAGTGACTGAGTAGCCGAATGCCGCTGAGCTGGGCTCGGCTATTTTGCTCGGTACCTCCGCGGTACCAAGCAAAATAGCAAATCAATGAAAATAGTTTTTAAAAATGTAAAAAAATGTTTTAATAATAATAATTTAAAAAAATAATTCAAATGTAAATACATTGAAAATTTAAAAATAAAGATTTTCTTTAAAACAAAAAAATCCCCCAAAAACAATTTGGTGGAGCTAGCAGTGACTACTAGCTCCGCCCAACTGTTTACTATTGGCCGGCACCTACTAGAGTCTTCTAGCAGGTCCCGGCCAATGAATAACAACTGTGTGTCAGGAGGAAGATGGGAGGGAGATCAGCATCTATGAGTATTACATCACTTCCACATTCAGCTGTCATTTATCTGGCTTCTATAGCCAGAGAAGAAGCTGGTGAAGCAGATTTCTGCTTCATCAGCTTCTTTGGGGGTCCCCAGGTGACATTAGGGGTCTCCACAAAGAGGACCCATCAGTGTGCCTGTGCTATCACATAGGGGGATTGTTAGCCCCCTATGTGAAAGCAATAACATTAAGTGTAAAAAAATTAAAGTCACATATAAAATAAGTAAGAAAAAAATCTCCAAAAATGTTTAAGTCACCCACCCCCACGTAGACGCACATATAAACGTCAACACGCGTCAGGTGTGCCAACCCACGAAAACGACAATTGCGCTACACAAGTTACATATCACTGTGAACATCAATCACTGATAACACTAAACTGATGAGCAGTAAAAGCTTTTAAAGCACCGCCTATGGCCAATTTTGGGTATTGTAGATGTTTTGAGGTTTCGCAGTCGTGTGCAATTTTAAGGCTTGATATGTTTGGTGTCTATTTACCTGACGTGACCCCATCTTTTATATTTTACCAACAAATTGGGTAATAATAAATGTTTCATAATATAATATGGGGAAACCGTTTTTTGTTTCAACGTTTTTGGTAATTTTTCCTTATTATATTAAAAAATAAAAACTCCAGTGGTGATTAAACACCACCAAAAGAAGACTCTATGTGTCCCCAAAAAATGGTATAAAATAAATTTCAGTACAGCGTTGCATGATGGAATAAATGTCAGTCAAAGTACTGCAGAGCTGAATACTGAAAAATGGCCTGACAGGAAGGGGGTTTACCACCTTGGTCAGCAAGTGGTTAAAAACATCCTCCCAGAAACAGTAAAGCAGTAAGGAGGTAGTTAATAAAGCTGGAAGCTACTTGCAACCAGAAACTATTTAGACAATGGTCACATGTATGTAATGTAGAGAAGTATGCACTTTTTTATGTACAACATAATGCAAAGAGTGCAGTGATCATCAGTATATCTCACAGTGCCCCATACATTTTTGATTATCAAAAGTAAAAGATGGCTGGTGTCTGTGGTTAACAGAAAGAAAAAATGGCCAGTATTGGTGGTCTGTGAGAGGAAAAATGTTCATTCAGCAACAGAGGAGGAAAAAATGGTGGTTAATGTAAAGAACAAATACCTGGTGGTCAGTGTCTGTGCCCCCCTTACATTGGTGGTCAGTTTCTATACCCCCTTACATTAATGATGTTTTTCTGTGGCCCCCATACATTGACAGGCAATGTCTGTGCCCCCACTCATTGGTGATCAGTGTCTGTGTCCCCTTGCATTGGTGGACAGTGCCTGTGTCCCTCTTTCATTAGCGGTTAGTACCGGTATCTGTGTCTTCATAACATTAGTGGTCAGTGTCTGTGTACCTTTATATTCATTGTCAGTGTCTGTGCCCCCTTAGATTGGTGGCCAGTGTCTGTACCCCCTTACATTTGTGGTCAGTTTCTGCACCCCCATACATTGGCATTCAGTGTGCTGTTTTCTTTCCCCCCTACATTGGTGGTCAGTGTCTTTGCTCCCCTTACATTGGTGGCCAGTGTCTGTGCCCTCCTTAGATTGGACGGCAGTCCCTATGCTCTTTTATGTTGATGGTCAGAGTCTGTGCCCCCTTACATTGGTGTTCAGAGTATATGTCCCCCCTTACATTGACAGGCAGTTTCTGTACCCCCTTACACTGATAGTCAGTGTATGTTCCCTCCTACATTGGTGGTACATGTCTGTGCCCCCCTTACATTAGTGGTATGCATCTTTGCCATCCTTACTTTGGGCAAAAGGGTAGATGGAAGTTTGAAAAAGGGGAACAGTGGGAGATATGCAGTATATGGGCCAGAAGAAAAGAGGTAAAGGTTATCCCTGGTCAGGAAGAGAAAGAGTAGGCTAGAACAGAGTCCAGCAATTTCAGCCTGGTGAGATCCAGAATCCTGTAGCTGAGGTGTGTGGGATTGTGGAGGGAACACATGAATATTCTTTACCCCTCTTTACCCCAACCTGTCCATCTATCTCCCACCTTGAATGCCTTTAGGTGATCCTCCTACTAATCACAAAGAAACTGGCTTCAAACTTTACTAAGCATAGAGATTGGGTCACAGGAGGTATATGTACCTGCTACTGATGTTAGTGTTGCAGTTCTGATTAATCTGCAGATATATCATACATTTGATGCATTTAAGGGTGTCATGACACGCAAATATCAGGACATAAATGACTCTCTCTATTAGCTGCCCCCCTCCCTGAAAATTGCTAGCTAAAAAAAAAAAATCAAAAATAAGCAGTCTCGTGAGGTTTGGGTCCTATTTCATTTGTATAGTGCCCTTATCATTTTATGTCTAGAAAGGAATACAGTAATAAGCAGCAGTCAGTTTAATAGTAGTTTAGCTATATGCTGTCATACACTGTTTTGTGTAGCTGATAGGCCTGATTTAATTATAGAACGAAATAATTGTATGCCCATTTTAGCACAGCTAGAGCTGGCCTTTGTTTTGTTTGTTTAATAACATATGCATTGTAAATATAAGTTATAAGTAACTATTAATGTAACCCAGGGGCTGTAATTAGTTCCCTCCTACGGTTTTGATCTTAAGACACCTCCATTAATTAAAACTTGAATATTTGTGGAGCTTGGTTTATTGGAAACATGCGTTTTATGAATAATATGTGTGCACTATAGCAGTATTAGACACTATTAATTGCATAGCTGTTAATATTAGCATTGCGGCTGTGGGCTCATTGTTCGGCACTTGTCTGAATATTTTTATGAGCTTTCTTTCTTTACTATATTGATAATAGTATACAATAATGGGCCAGGCACCACATGTTCACTCATTATTTGCCTACTGAAGCAAAGGCAAAGATTCAAGAGCTTGTTTGTTTAATGCGTTAGATGTTTGCATAGTGTGCCTAATTAAATACTTGAGATTTGCAAATATTCTGATACAAGGGGGATATCATAAAATTAGTCTTCATTGCTTGAAATTGAAGCATTAAAATAATGAGGTCTTGTTCTGATACTGTTATTTGCTTCGAGGAATTTTATACATTTGTGAAGCCTTTCATAGAGGTTCTGTGATAAAATGGCACAAATTGAATTTGGTATGCACTGCTGCACACAATAGGACTGCCTACTAGCATTCATAGGTTAATATTTGTTTTCATTTTCTGCAACAATAAACAAGCTGTAAAGTATAATATATTATCATTTTCTTCTTGTTTAGCTTCCAGATTTTTTTTTCTTGTTCCCAAAATCACATCTTCATTTGTCAACTTGTTCTTCTAACTCTGATTTTTCAACCTAAAATCAGAATAGTAGCCAAAGGATGTAATATTTATAGGGTCTATTCACAAAGCTGCCGAAGGATCTAGCCGTAGCTTCGGCCCATCCTTCAGCTAGCTTCGGCCCCAGGACCGCTTCGCTTCAGTAGAACCGAAGGCGTGCTGTATGTGCTATTCACAATAGCCCGTACAGCTCCCGAATGCGGCCGAGCGGCTCAGTCGAGCCGAACGCATATGCATCAGCTCGGCTGAGCCATGCTGAAAGCCAAAGCTGGCCAAGCGGCCGGCCGACGGCCTGCTTCTGACAGCTGGGCGGAGCCAGCCATGATCTTACAGCTGGCTCCGGCCACTTGCAGAGAGATCAGCGTCCCTGGTTACCTGCTAACTAGGGACACTGATCTCCAAACAGCTTACTCTCCCTAGCGTCCCAGGAGTCTCCTGCTCCCGGTCGCCAAGGAGAGAAACACTGCTGTTTCTTTTTTTCTTTATTCTGACATGGAGCGATGTCAGGGTAGAAAAAAAAAATTCCTATTGAAATGCATTGCTACATTACTATTGGCTATTTCAATTTGCAATAGCCAATAGTAAACTAACATTTTACCCGCCCTCTGCTGCAGTTCTCTATCATGTCCATCAGCAGAGGGCGGGTATAATGCTAGTTTTCTATTGGCTATTGCAAATTGAAATAGCCAATAGTAATGTAGCAATGCATTTCAATGGGAAACAATATATATATTTGTTTCTATTCTGACATCGCTCCGTGTCAGAATAAAGAAAAAAAAAGAAACAGCAGTGTTTCTCTCCTGGGCGGCCAGGAGCGGGAGGCTCCCAGAGCGCCCGGGAGAGTTTTTTTTTTCTTTTAACTCTTTTTCTGTTCTGCTCTGTTCTGCTCGTTTTCTATTTACTGTTTTTTAACTTTTTAAACTCTTTTTCTGTTCTGCTCGGTCCCTTTGAGGGACCGAGCAGAACAGCCGAGCCGAATACCGCTCAGCGGCATTCGGCTATTCACTCACTGCTGTTCGGCATCTATAAGAATAGACCAAACAGCAGTGAGTAGCCTGCCGGAGGGTCGGCTCAGCCGATCCAGATGTTGGATCGGCTGAGTCGAACTCCTTCTGCACTTCAGGACCCGAAGCCATGTGAAGCAAGCCGATGTACGGCTGAAATCAGCCATACCAGCCTGAAGTGAATAGCCGAACAGTGTTCGGCTCACTTCACTTGGGGTCGGTTGTTCACTCGGCTGCCCTCGGCAGCTTAGTGAATAGATCCCTATGTGTTAACAAACAAGCAGGTATATCCTATAATTTTTATAGTCTAACGTTTTGTGTTGGTTTACTATTTTTATAGATATCATGTATTGATGTACCGAGGGTCAATTATGTGATGTATGGACTACTATGTGATGTATGGTTAAACAGAAAAAAAAACCAATGGCTACATTGAAATAAAGAATGAGACAATCAATATGCAAGACAATCAAAAACATCAACACACACATTGATTATGTGAATGTAAATATTCTCATACAATTATGAATATTATCTTACTTCATAACTATTCATGAAATCAGGAGAGTTTTGTGGGTTTTATTAATCCACATCCCAATGCTTTCCTCTCATTCTGTTATACAATGTACAGTGGTTGTTCAACATTAACCCAATAACACACAAAAAGTAAATAGAAAAAAAAAAGCTGAGTATGTTTAGTGGGTGGAAAAGGTGCTTTTACAAATCAGAGGTACACAAAAATATGTCCTAAGTTACCCTTTTGGCATATATAATTGATTCCAATACTAGATTACATAAGATCTAGATCTACCATCCTACAGAATTACATGTTCCCCACAGCACAGAGGCACTAATGCCAGAATATGACTGTGGCATGGTGGTTGGTGGGACAGCAAAGAAAATGGCACCTTATGCTAAAAGATTCATGTATAATGACTGTATGGTGCATACATCAATAAAATAACACAATTTAACAGTATCTGAAATAAGAGGATAAGATTGCCTTTTCCACGTTAAGGGCTGATCCACACCATGCACAGTGCAATGCAATGCGCCACATGACAGGTGTGCCAGTGCTTTGAGCTACGATTAATTTAAATGACTCCCTAATGCACCTCCTAATGGGTGTACATTGCGGTGCATGGTACTGCAGTACCATACATTGCGGTGTGGTGAAAAAAGCACATATTGCTTTTTTCACTGCAATGCACGGTATTGCTGAACCACGGCTTGCGCTGCACTGCAATACACATTCGCTGGGAGTTGCATTGGGGGGCAAGTCAAATGAATGACAATGCCATGCACCAGCAAACCTAGCATATGGTGCATTGTGCCATGTTATAGCATGCAGTAAATGCATGGGTACCGTGCCTTTATCACAACACCATAGAATGAGCTGGTCCTCAAATGTATCTTATATAAACTATAGGTTCCTACATAGACTAAAGAGCCCAGCTCTATTAACTTTAGCAGCAATCACAAGAGTATCAAACATAATCACTTCCACTCTTCTGTCGCTGTCTCCTTGAATTCAAGGACAAATATGGATGTGGCTTAATCTTTCTACTAATTTCATCTGGGCAGTCAAGCCTGCTAAACCATAAAAATAGGCCTATCATTAAATTCAGCTGCAGCCAATATGGACGCTTTCTGCACTGAGAAACCTTCAAAGCGGTATATTTTCTGTTCATAATAAAGGAACACTAAATATGTCTCTCAGTAGCTGTGACCAATGGCTTTCATGAGAACCCCCCACCTCCTGAGCTTCTGTTTGATTGCAGTACATCATTTCATTAATAAGATTCTGCAATACGGAAAAGTTAAATACACACAAATGCTCTATGCTTGGATGATCTTTTCAAGTCAAAGATCATTTCAGTTTACTTAGATTCTCAGAACTCTATGCTAAATACCCAGAGTTATTTTATTTAATGGCTACACTTTGCAATGTGCATCATAGCAATTGCATACATAACGGCAAAGACTAATTGGCTGCATGCCACTTATTTTCCTGATAGAAGTACCCATAGTGATAGGATAGGTGAATCTAAAGTAAAAAGTCAGATAATTAGAAATTCACAGACAACCTAACAAGGTAATGTAATTAAATGGATTAATACACAGCTTTATTTAGTGTACAATAAAAGCTTTTTACAACCTGCAGGGAAAATGGCCAGAGAAAAGCAGGCACAGAATGCAAATCACATTTATAAAAGCTGAAGCACCAGGTTCATTTTGCAAAGATAGATAACCCCAAAGCATAAAAATAGTGGAGGCACATTCTTCAAATATATGTACAGTGCTTACTATCTATATATAGTAATAGTTACTTGCAGATATTTAATTAGCTAGTGCAGCGTACAATTACGATTTAAAAAGTACAGGAGACCATAGCGGTCAACTAGATTTCACCCTGACTGAGCTCTCTACAGGAAAATAAAATCTGATTGGATGATACAGGTGAAACTCGAATAATTAGAATATCGTGCAAAGTTCATTTATTTCACTAATGCAACTTAAAAGGTGAAACTAATATATGAGATAGACTCATTACATGCAAAGCAAGATAATTCAAGCCGTGATTTGTCATAATTGTGATGATTATGGCATACAGCTCATGAAAACCCCAAGAACCCCAAATCCACAACCTCAAAAAGTAGATTATTACATGCAATCAATAAAACAAGGATTGTACATAGAACAATATCAGACCTCTGAAAAGTACAAGCATGCATATGTACTCAGTACTTGGTTTGGGCCCCTTTTGCAGTACTTACTGCAATTACTTTTGCACGATATTCTAATTATTCGAGTTTCACCTGTATAACTGCATGCTGAACATAATGGCTTATCCAAACAAGCAAAGAACAAAAATGCAGTAACGACCGATATGAGTTAGGGTACTTTGTAGAACTGTTATATGCACTGACATTTTAAACCTTATATTCAGTCAAAACCTTTATTTTTGGATTGTATAGGATGTATGTGTGTGTGCGTGTGTTGGGGGGGGTAAAACCTCTGTTAAATTTGTATATCTGTCCCCATTGGGGGAATTTCCCCCAATTCTCATTCCAGCGACAGGGTTTAACAGACAAAGTTAGGGGGTATCTCTCCAATAGACAAATACAGCTTTTTTTTACCATAATGGTAATTGTCTTTCTGTCCTGATGACAACTCTCTACCTTATTTCTAGTCCTGGTGTTATCAAGAAAGCAAGTGAGGTAAAATCTCCCTAATGTCACATACAGTAAAAAAAAAAACCTGACTTATGTTCTAACCCTTCACTCAATATATAACTTGAAAATAACTTCAATTCAATATATTATGGGGTCTATTCACAAAGCTGCCGAGTAGAAAAAAAGACATTGGTGAAAGAAAAAAATTAAAAATTAAAAAAAGGCTTGCATTGGGGCTAATTGATTAGGCATGGCTTGTGTTTTTGTAAGTTGTAGACACAAATATGGTAAACAATGGCAGACGTTTTTTATACATTTTCTTAGTTTTATGCACACTTGATTAGCTGGGTTATTTTCAGTCAGTGTGAATATGGCCCAGAGCAGTGTTATAAATAGGCTAAACTGTAAAATGTAATATTTCCCATGGAAAAAAGACATTCAAATATCAATTTTGACCTTTAAAAATTGCCCCTTATGTGTATAGTGGAACCTGCAACATTCATCTACTGTACCACCTGCCACCATAAGGAGCTTAAAAAGGATGACCCTTTTTTGGGCTTCTTACTGTACTTCTTTCAGTAATAATGAGCTGTAACTGAATACTATTGCTCTCTTTTAGGTTTCAGGTAAATAAACCTACTTTCAATACAGCAGGGGGTTATGGGTAGGTACTCCCTGCATCCTGTGGGTAAGTGCCAAATTGAGGAAGTAGTATACTTCCTTATTAGATACTAGCCTAATAAGGACATATAATACTTTATAATACTTTATGATTAGTGAAGCAATATTGCAGGGGGTAGTTAGGGATTCCTGCTATTCAGGAAACCTTTCTTCTGTGCCCCTCTCTGTTCTAACTACACTTTGTTATTGGAGCTTGACTTTGCCAGACTTCATGGCTATGAACCACCAACTTTGCATTTGCAGGAGTATCTCACTAGTTTACATCAAAGAAAATATGCTTTGATGAAAGTGAGATACTCTCCCATGTTTAATATAGCCCCATAAATTGGTTTCTATGATGTTACCAATGATGACTGCCCGAGGCCACTTACTATGATGTACTAAAATTTCTGGGATTCCATGTCATATTGAAATTGAAAAAAACAATGTGTGCCATCCTACTGTCCTATGAGTGTACCCTTTTGGTTCCTGAAGCACTCTTTTTGGAAGGAAGATGGCATTTTGGCAGGGCTTAGCTCAAAAGTCAGGAACGTAAGGCCTCAGATCAAGTTTCTGTATTGTTTAACACACAATATTCTAATGTGGGAAAACAACAGTGCACTATCTCTATAATAAAACATGATGTTAATAAACATTTTATATAAAGGAAAAAATGTGTAAAAATGTATATTTATCACACTTAGAGGGTTATTCACTAAAGAGCAAAAGAATCCAGCTGTAGCATCGGCTGATCCTTCGACTTGCTTCGGCCACCTCTGCCATTCAGTTCAGTCAAACTGAAGGACTGCTGTATGGGCTATTCACAACAGCCGAGCGGCTCAGCCAAGCAGAGCTCATATGCTTTGACTCGGCAGAGCCGTAGTGACACCCGAAGCGTGGAGAAAGGTTTGCCGAAGCCGACCGATCTCCACGCAAATGACAGCTGGACAGAGCCAGCCGTGATCTCACAGCTTGCTCTGCCCAGTTGTAATGACAGATCAGTGTCTCCAAATGACCTGGGGATG
Organism: Nanorana parkeri; assembly: GCF_000935625.1. Lineage (NCBI taxonomy): Eukaryota > Metazoa > Chordata > Amphibia > Anura > Dicroglossidae > Nanorana > Nanorana parkeri. The sequence continues at coordinate 575,307 of NW_017306504.1, read as the reverse complement.
CTGATCTGCCATTAAAAAATAACAACTGGGCGGGGATGGCAGTGAAGTCATGGCTGGCTCCTCCCAGTTGTTATTCATTGGCTGGGTCCTGCTAGAAGACTCTGGCAGGTGCTGGCCAATAGGAAACAGTTGGGTGGAGCTAGCTCTCAATTGTATTTTCCTTTGATGGGGATCTGTCAGTGGCTTTTATTTATTTTTTAATTTTCCTATTTTTTAAACATTTTTTAAAATCATTTTTCCATTTTTTCATTATTTTTACTTATGTTTTACTCTGCTTGGTACCTCTGTGGCATTCGGCTAAAAGTTTAAAAAATGTGATATTGATTTGTGCAGAAAACGTGTTTCTGCAAACAACTTAAGTGTTAATTCCCAAGTGAGACAATCATCCTACGCCAAAAGATAAGCCAAACTCACCAGATGAAGATTACTTTTTAATTATAGATGGTCAATAGCGTTTAAATAGTGTAACATCCAAAACGGCCAATAGTAACCATCAGGGATACATCTCCAAATCCACGGGGAAATCAATGATTTCAAACCATAAACAAGCAGAGACCAAGGCAGATTCAATAGTGTAATACCATTTACTTAAGACCACATTAAAGGCAGGAAACTCACATGTCTCAAATTCACACAGCACTAAGAATACCATGTGCAATCATGACAGGTACTGCCATCTATACAGTCTTGGCTTATAGAACTAGCATGCAAATGGCCAACCGGGTATGGAACTCACAACATGTAGGACCAGTGAAAGTGATGTATTCTCTGTAGCCATGCCCTACGATATTCATCATTTTACTTCATCGGTGGCATGCTGCATTAATGGAACCCATTCACAGGAAATAGACCTGACATATATCTTGTTTTCTAGTGCAGACCACCAGAACATATGGCAGTAGTACACACTATTGCAAAGTACATTGGAGTGCTATTCAAAATGAATGAAGCCATATTGCAATGCTGTTGGTGTGTTAATGTGCGATGAATGAACGCATGGTTAAAAGGGAATTTTTCCATGCATTACCACAACACATGCAGTAAGTGTGAATGAGCCCTAAATGTGAGGAAGGAGAAAACCCCTATGGACCAGAGCAACTTTTACATTAATTATATGGGCATGTTTATTTGGCAATAGTTGTGTTATAACTTAAGATAATACAGTAACATATATGTCATTTTTATGACAAATAAGGTTTTCTTTTGCTGATATTATCTTGCAAAAATAATTGTAATATGATTTTGTTTTACCTTTGATCATTAATAGCTTTAAAAAAAATGTGTCACTGTAGATAAAAGGTATGAATTTTATTCTATAATTTGGCATTATAATATGATTCTGGCACAACGCATTACATTGCAAAGGTATTTGCAAATTAAATAAAGTTTTTTTTATAGTGCACATTTTTAAATCAACAAAAAATGAATGAAATAAATGTATAAAAACAAGAGAAAAATGTAAGGGCCCGTTCACACTGTTGTGGTTTGTTAATGCATGTGCATTGAGGCATTATATGCTATGCATTAACATACCCTGCAATTAGGCAGCCTATTCATTTGGATATACTGGCTAATGCACCAGATTACACCAAAAATGTGCATGTACTATTTTTGACAGTGTAATGTGCATTGTGGTAGTGTGAATGGGCCTAAAATATTAATGGTTAGGGTTAGGAAAATTATACTTGGGAAGGGAGAAGGATGAATGAGTTACATAGGGCTAATTGGTGTAATCTAAGGGTTAATAAGGGGTCATAGAGGAACAGTTTTTTTGTTAATGTATTTATTGTTTTGCCTGTCAGGTTACTTTAACCCCTCATTCATTGCACCTACATATTATATACCGTTTTTTTTTAAAGGACAAATGGGGTTTAAGTCGATGTGACATATGCATATAGAAATTCTGATTTTTTTTTCCCCTGAAATATATAAAAAAACAAAAATGGCAAAAACAAAATTTTCACAGTTTTGGCAATAATAATGTGTACATAATTAGTGTAGCTAACAGCAAGTAATTCATAATAAATTCTTATATTTGTCCTGATTTATGGGGTATATTATATGTCTGGGAGTTCAGTTTAATTTGGGAGTTATAGGTCACAAAATACAAGGAATTAAATACAATTATAGTGTGGAACAATTTAAGAATGTGGTATGTCTGTCTCCTATCTTTAAAAGGCTCCTCGGCGGGGGGCATGGCTGGCGCTCGAGCTGAATGGCCGCAAGTCAGTGAAGCTCTGAGCAACAGTCGTCTTCAAGGCACACAGAAATAGCATTTGGGGCTAGATCTTTCTGGATTTCCCCTCTACCTTCTCTCTAACCTGCAAGGAGATGAGTAAGAAGCGGCGGGGAGTCCGCCCCAAGAAGTTAACGGACTTCTTCTTCGTGGATTCGTGGATTTTACGAATCCTTCTTCGGACTGGACAAACGGCGGGCACAAGATGGCGCCGGGGCCTCGCCTCTGTCGTCGTCCGGGGGGTCGAGAGGTGGCTCGAGGAGCTCCCAAGCCGGCACTCAACCTTCTGCCAGGCACCCGGGAATACCATCCGCCATGCCTGATGGACGTACTCCCTTCCCTAATACATCCGGATCAGTCGGGCTTTATAAAAGGCCGGGGTGCTCCGGACGCCACCCGCAGAGTTATTAATCTAATTCATAACGTAGAACGTTCCAAGACGCCTTCTCTGCTCCTAACTTTGGATGCGGAGAAGGCGTTCGATAGAATTAATTGGCACTATCTGTCCCGGGTGCTACAAAAATTTGGATTCTCGGGCTGGATCCTGACGGCAATTTTGGCACTGTACTCCACCCCCGCTGCCCAGGTTTACACATCAGGAGCCCTGTCCGTTCCATTTACTATTTCAAATGGGACGCGACAGGGATGCCCCTTATCCCCCCTCATTTTTGACCTACTGATAGAACCCTTAGCCATGAGGGTTAGATCCCACCCTGACATCACGGGCATCATTCTAAACGACACCTCTCATGTGATTAGCCTGTTCGCAGACGATGTGCTTTTGGTACTTACAGACCCAGCGAAGTCGCTAACAGCGGTGACAGCTCTGCTGGAGGAATTTGGCAGAGTGTCCTATTATAAAGTTAATGCATCCAAGTCACATATTCTCGACCTGGGAATACACCCAGAGACGAGAAGGGCGCTGCAGTCCTCTCTTCCCTATATATGGAAGGAGGACGGTATATCTTACCTGGGTACTGTAATGACCCAAAAGTGCTCCTCTTTATTTGAGAGTAACTATCAGGCTTTCTTGGGAACTTTGCCAGGCTTGCTTAAATCCTTAGACAGACCCTTCCTGTCGTGGTCCGCCAGACTAGTGGTCTTTAAAATGATAGCCCTGCCCCGCCTGATGTACTTGTATAGAACACTCCCTATCCCCATCCCAGAGCGGTACTTTAAGAGTCTGCACAGGGCCCTTAACTTTTTCATTTGGCAGGGGAAGAGGCCAAGATGCTCCCGTGTTACTCTGACTAGACATAGGACGATGGGGGGTATGAGCTATCCTGACTTAAAGGACTATTACACGGCGGCGCTGCTAGACCAGCTGAAACCGTGGTTCCATCCACAGAGCCCTGCCCAGTGGCGGGAGGTTGAACGGGCACTAACCCCTGGGGCCACCTCATACTTTATGTATATGGCTCATGTGCTTCCTGCATCAATCCTGAAGACCCTTTCTCCCTGTATACAAGCCTCCAGCATGGCGTGGAAGACTTTGCTTCTTCCCCTACATTCCCCTGACTCGTTACGCACCATGCCCTTCCCGTTGGAGGCTCTTGGAGCTCTGGTCCCCTCATTATCTCTTCGGGCATGGACCTCTAGTGGGATTCAACATCTGCAAGATGTGTTAGTAGATGGCAAACTGCGACCCTTTTCTACCCTGTCTTCTGTGTACGGGCTCCCCTCTAGCTGTTTTCTCCAATACCTCCAAATTAAACATATAGTGCAGTCACACCCACATATAATATGCTCCATACCGTATGCGGCCTGGAGATTTTTCTTCGAGAACTCCCCTATAAAAGGGGGAATCTCGCTATTCTACTCCCTACTTTATAGCAAAACAACCTTTATCAAAATTAAACCCTTCGCAGGCTGGGAAACGGACCTTAAGAGTACCTTTTCTGAGAGTCAGTGGATGCAGGCCCTATCCTGTGCGCTTAAAACCACTAGATGTGTAGAAATGTGGGATGTACACTACAAGATATCACTACAATGGTACTATACGCCCTATAAGCTGGCCAGGATGTATACGAACACTTCCCCAATGTGTTGGAGGGATTGTGGGATGGTGGGCACCCTGTATCATATTATATGGGAATGCAAACACCTGCGGGAATTCTGGAGATCGACGTTCCACACCATAGAGGCCATTATAGAAACCCCGGTGGCCCAGACACCAGCCCTGGCGGTCCTTTCCCTGGGGATAGAATGCGTCCCAGCAACATTTAGACGATTAATAGTCCATATCTTACTAGCAGCTAGACTTACTATAGTTAGGAAGTGGAAGATGCCAACACCCCCATCTGTGGGTGAAACTCTCTCCATAGTGAAACTACACCATCATCACGAAAAACTCATAGCGTACAGGGAGGGATCTTTACCCAAATTTGATGAAAAATGGCGCC